>NC_088226.1:71535818-71553318 GCF_036934945.1 Oncorhynchus masou masou
TTTGTTGCCTCTCTGATTAATGCCCTCCTTGCCTGGTCCGTGAGTTTTGGTGGGCGGTTTAGTTGTTGGTTTGTGGGCTTCTAGACTGTGTGTGCGTGCGTGAGGCCTGGTGAAAGCCTTGCTCTTCTTTAAGCATATTTATTGAATTATAAAGAGCCTTAACGGATCAAAAATATGACTCTGGGATTTAAATATTTCCATGTCAAAGCACAACATCCAGGAAAGGCCTAAATGTCAGAAAACCGTTTTCATATGCAGCGACGACTTTAACCGTGGAAGATTAACATGGAATGTTACGGGACTAAACAATCTGTCAATTATGTAAAAATAAAAATTGGATTGGATGCTGGATAAACAATGGATGTGTTCCAAAATTCTACCCTATTCCTTTATAGTGCACAACTTCAACCCAGGGCCTATAAACAGAAGGGTATTATCAGGTATGTTTGTAAGACCCAAATGCAGACTGTGGGAAGTAACAATGTTTGATGTAACCATGGGGGCAGGCAAATGGCAGGTCAAGGCAGAAAGGGGTTGATAATCCAGAGTAGGAGCAAATGTACAGGACAGCAGGCAGGGTCAGGGACAGGGTCAGGATCAGGGACAGGCAGAGTGGTCAGGCGGGCTTAGGGTCAGGACAGGCAGAGTGGTCAGGTGGGCGGGTACAGGGTCAGGACAGGCAGAGTGGTCAGGTGGGCGGGTACAGGGTCAGGACAGGCAGAGTGGTCAGGTGGGCGGGTACAGGGTCAGGACAGGCAGAGTGGTCAGGTGGGCGGGTACAGGGTCAGGACAGGTAGAGTGGTCAGGTGGGCGGGTACAGGGTCAGGTCAGGCAGAGTGGTCAGGTGGGCGGGTACAGGGTCAGGACAGGCAGAGTGGTCAGGTGGGCGGGTACAGGGTCAGGACAGGCAGAGTGGTCAGGTGGGCGGGTACAGGGTCAGGACAGGCAGAGTGGTCAGGTGGGCGGGTACAGGGTCAGGACAGGCAGAGTGGTCAGGTGGGCGGGCCAGGGTCAGGACAGGCAGAGTGGTCAGATGGGCCCGTACAGGGTCAGGACAGGCAGAGTGGTCAGGTGGGCGGGTACAGGGTCAGGACAGGCAGAGTGGTCAAGTGGGCGGGTACAGGGTCAGGACAGGCAGAGTGGTCAGGTGGGCGGGTACAGGGTCAGGACAGGCAGAGTGGTCAGGTGGGCGGGTACAGGGTCAGGACAGGCAGAGTGGTCAGGTGGGCGGGTACAGGGTCAGGACAGGCAGAGTGGTCAGGTGGGCGGGCTCAGGGTCAGGACAGGCACTCTACTGGACGCGATCCTCTTGTGGCCACGCCCTCTACTGGACGCGATTCTCTTGTGGCCACGCCCTCTCCTGACGCTGCTTCTTCTATCTTCCCGTAAAAAATTTGAAATCAGCATCAAAGACAAATCACTTGATCTTGTACATGTTGAACCCTCTATATGCCACATATTTAGTTAGTATCTTAAGACATTCGCCTTTCAACTCATGATGTGACTATGAGACTGCCATGTATCATAGTCACGTCATGAGATTTGTCAATGAAAGAGGAATATAATAATAATAATCAAAATGGAGTTTCCCCATCTCCCCATTTAGAGTTTCTGGCACAGCACAGACCTTATCCAGAGACAAAGGCATTTTCTCACAGATTTGCTAACTTTCTTTGTTGTTACTTTTAAGGTTGGAACCAACATGCAGCACCTGAAGCAGGACGAGAGGCAAGAACCATTCGTCTCCCAGCTCAGGGACAAGCTACACTTTTCACAGCCCTGTGTAATGTTCAATGTAAGAGAGACCAGAACCATTCGCCTCCCAGCTCAGGGACCAGCTACACTATTCACAGCCCTGTGTAATGTTCAATGTAAGAGAGACCAGAACCATTCGCCTCCCAGCTCAGGGACCAGCTACACTATTCACAGCCCTGTGTAATGTTCAATGTAAGAGAGACCAGAACCATTCGCCTCCAAGCTCAGGGACCAGCTACACTATTCACAGCCCTGTGTAATGTTCAATGTAAGAGAGACCAGAACCATTCGCCTCCAAGCTCAGGGACCAGCTACACTATTCACAGCCCTGTGTAATGTTCAATGTAAGAGAGACCAGAACCATTCGCCTCCCAGCTCAGGGACCAGCTACACTATTCACAACCCTGTGTAATGTTCAATGTAATTACATTGATGGACTTTATGAAACTTGATGTATTTGTATTGTTTAAAAAATGTACAAATGAAAGGAAATGTATGGTTTAAACATGTTTTTAATGTTTATTTGTTTTAGCTGTCACCTGGAATGCATTTCCACTACCATGAAGTCCAGTGTGTTCTCTGGCTTTCTTTGGGAAGTCAGTTTAAAGACTCAGAGTGATAGAAAGGAGCATTTCCCAGCTTTCCTCTGCGGTGAGGCTGAGACGCTGAGCTAAGACCCTGGGCTGTTAGTGATAAACTGTACTGAGCCACATCCCGGGGTAAGAGGATCGACTAATCCAGGCTAATCCCAATCAAAAGATACATCCCAGAACAGGTTCGCTTACACAGATTAGGAAGACGGAGTGGAAATCCTGTCATAGTCTACTTAGCGCTCGCTGGGAAGACGACGTCTTTAGCCGACAAATCTTTGCTTCCTCTTCTTCCGTCCTTGTTTCTTCATTTTGCTCTTAACCCTCATTGGAGGAGGATCCCTTCTTCTAACGCACTTAGAGAAGAACTGAGTCAAGGGTTTGATGCAGAGTAACGTGTTCAGAGAGAGGTACAACCTGGAAGAGGAGAGAGAAGAGAAAACATCATCTTTACATCCTGCTAGCTGTAAACGCTGCAATGAGGCCGGGCACCTAGCTAGCTAGCTGTAAACGCTGCAATGAGGCCGGGCACCTAGCTAGCTAGCTGTAAACGCTGCAATGAGGCCGGGCACCTAGCTAGCTAGCTGTAAACGCTGCAATGAGCCCAGGCACCTAGCTAGCTAGCTGTAAACGCTGCAATGAGCCCAGGCACCTAGCTAGCTAGCTGTAAACGCTGCAATGAGGCTGGGCACCTAGCGTTAGGAGAGGACGGCCTGTAGAGTCAGGAGAGGACGGCCTGTAGGGTCAGGAGAGGACGGCCTGTAGGGTCAGGAGAGGACGGCCTGTAGGGTCAGGAGAAGATGGCCTGTAGGGTCAGGAGAAGACGGCCTGTAGAGTCAGGAGAAGACGGCCTGTAGAGTCAGGAGAGGACGGCCTGTAGAGTCAGGAGAGGACGGCCTGTAGAGTCAGGAGAGGACGGCCTGTAGGGTCAGGAGAGGACGGCCTGTAGGGTCAGGAGAGGACGGCCTGTAGGGTCAGGAGAAGATGGCCTGTAGGGTCAGGAGAAGACGGCCTGTAGAGTCAGGAGAAGACGGCCTGTAGAGTCAGGAGAAGACGGCCTCTAGAGCCAGGAGAAGACCGGCCTGTAGAGTCAGGAGAGGACGGCCTGTAGAGTCAGGAGAGGACGGCCTGTAGAGTCAGGAGAGGACGGCCTGTAGAGTCAGGAGAAGACGGCCTGTAGAGTCAGGAGAGGACGGCCTGTAGAGTCAGGAGAGGACGGCCTGTAGAGTCAGGAGAAGATGGCCTTATGTGGAACATAGATTAAAAGGGGACCAACCCAACCAACCTCAAAGTTAATCTGAACAGCACCCACAAAGAATCATAGAAACTATTAGAGGATAAAGACCAGGTGAGACAGCCGCTAGCTATTAGTATCTGCGTGACGTGGCAAATAAAATGTGATTTGACGGGGACTACGGGGGACAGAGACCACGGGGGACAGACCACGGAGGACGGGGACCACGGAGGACAGAGACAACAGAGGACGGGGACCACGGAGGCTGGGGACCACGGAGGCTGGGGACAACGGGGGACAGAGACCACGGAGGACGGGGACCACGGAGGACGGGGACCACGGAGGACGGGGACCACGGAGGACGGGGACCACGGAGGACGGGAACCACGGGGGACGGAGACCACGGGGGACAGAGACCACGGGGGACAGAGACCACGGGGGACAGAGACCACGGGGGACAGAGACCACGGGGGACAGAGACCACGGAGGACAGAGCCCACGGGAGGCGGGGACCACGGGAGGCTGGGTACCAGGGAGGCTGGGTACCAGGGATGCTAGGGACCACGGGAGGCTGGGGACCACGGAGGATGGGAACCACGGGTGACGGGGACCACGTAGGCTGGTGACCATGGGAGGCTGGGTACCAGGGAGGCTGGGTACCAGGGAGGCTGGGTACCAGGGAGGCTGGGTACAAGGGAGGCTGGGGACCATGGGAGGCTGGGTACCAGGGAGGCTGGGTACCAGGGAGGCTGGGTACCAGGGAGGCTGGGGACCACGGAGGCTGGGGACCACGGAGGCTGGGGACCACGGAGGCTGGGGACCACGGAGGCTGGGGACCACGGAGGCTGGGGACCACGGAGGCTGGGGACCACGGAGGCTGGGGACCACGGAGGCTGGGGACCACGGAGGCTGGGGACCACGGAGGCTGGGGACCACGGAGGCTGGGAACCACGGGTGACGGGGACCACGGAGGCTGGGTACCACGGAGGCTGGGGACCACGGAGGCTGGGGACCACGGAGGCTGGGGACCACGGAGGCTGGGAACCACGGGTGACGGGGACCACGGAGGCTGGGGACCACGGATGCTGGGGACCACGGAGGCTGGGGACCACGGAGGCTGGGGACCACGGAGGCTGGGAACCACGGGTGACGGGGACCACGGAGGCTGGGGACCAGGGAGGCTGGGGACAATGGGAGGCGGCGGACCAGGGAGTCTGGGACCGGGGTCAATCCAGGGTCTTACAGGGTGGGTGCAGGGAGCAGGGTCTACAGAGTTGATCTCCAGGGTCTCCACAGATACGGGAAGATTTTTAGGGGAGGCCCCCACTCTGAAAATTATTTGTTGAGAGAACTTTTCTCCCCGCAATGCTGATAGCCATTTTGGTCCACTCAGTAAGGAGTAATGAAGAACCGGGGGTGAAGTGAGAGAATATTTTTTTACATTTTCACTGGGAATAGAGGCAGCTCTTCAATGGTGTCTCAGCGCTTCACTGGTGTCTCAGCTCTTCACTGGTGTCTCAGCTCTTCACTGGGAATAGAGGCAGCTCCTCACTGGGAATAGAGGCAGCTCCTCACTGGGAATAGAGGCAGCTCCTCACTGGGAATAGAGGCAGCTCCTTACTGGGAATAGAGACAGCTCCACACTGGGAATAGAGACAGCTCTTCACTGGGAATAGGGGACGCTCCTTACTGGGAATAGAGACAGCTCCTCACTGGGAATAGGGGACGCTCCTCACTGGGAATAGAGACAGCTCTTCACTGGGAATAGAAACAGCTCTTCACTCGGAATAGAGACAGCTCTTCACTGGGAATAGAGACAGCTCTTCACTCGGAATAGAGACAGCTCTTCACTCGGAATAGAGACAGCTCAACACTGGGAATAGAGACAGCTCAACACTGGGAATAGAGACAGCTCTTCACTGGGAATAGGGGACGCTCCTTACTGGGAATAGAGACAGCTCCACACTGGGAATAGAGACAGCTCCTCACTGGGAATAGGGGACGCTCCTCACTGGGAATAGAGACAGCTCTTCACTGGGAATAGAAACAGCTCTTCACTGGGAATAGAGACAGCTCTTCACTGGGAATAGAGACAGCTCTTCACTCGGAATAGAGACAGCTCTTCACTCGGAATAGAGACAGCTCAACACTGGGAATAGAGACAGCTCAACACTGGGAATAGAGACAGCTCTTCACTCGGAATAGAGACAGCTCTTCACTCGGAATAGAGACAGCTCAACACTGGGAATAGAGACAGCTCTTCACTCGGAATAGAGACAGCTCAACACTGGGAATAGAGACAGCTCAACACTGGGAATAGAGACAGCTCAACACTGGGAATAGAGACAGCTCAACACTGGGAATAGAGACAGCTCTTCACTCGGAATAGAGACAGCTCTTCACTCGGAATAGAGACAGCTCAACACTGGGAATAGAGACAGCTCTTCACTCGGAATAGAGACAGCTCTTCACTCGGAACAGAGACAGCTCTTCACTCGGAACATAGACAGCTCTTCACTCGGAATAGAGACAGCTCAACACTGGGAATAGAGACAGCTCAACACTGGGAATAGAGACAGCTCTTCACTCGGAACATAGACAGCTCTTCACTCGGAATAGAGACAGCTCTTCACTCGGAATAGAGACAGCTCTTCACTGGGAATAGAGACAGCTCTTCACTGGGAATAGAGACAGCTCCTCACTGGGAATAGAGACAGCTCTTCACTGGGAATAGAGACAGCTCTTCACTCGGAATAGAGACAGCTCCTCACTGGGAATAGAGACAGCTCTTCACTGGGAATAGAGACAGCTCTTCACTGGGAATAGAGACAGCTCAACACTGGGAATAGAGACAGCTCAACACTGGGAATAGAGACAGCTCAACACTGGGAATAGAGACAGCTCAACACTGGGAATAGAGACAGCTCAACACTGGGAATAGAGACAGCTCTTCACTCGGAATAGAGACAGCTCTTCACTCGGAATAGAGACAGCTCTTCACTCGGAATAGAGACAGCTCTTCACTCGGAATAGAGACAGCTCAACACTGGGAATAGAGACAGCTCAACACTGGGAATAGAGACAGCTCTTCACTCGGAATAGAGACAGCTCTTCACTCGGAATAGAGACAGCTCAACACTGGGAATAGAGACAGCTCTTCACTCGGAATAGAGACAGCTCAACACTGGGAATAGAGACAGCTCAACACTGGGAATAGAGACAGCTCAACACTGGGAATAGAGACAGCTCAACACTGGGAATAGAGACAGCTCTTCACTCGGAATAGAGACAGCTCTTCACTCGGAATAGAGACAGCTCAACACTGGGAATAGAGACAGCTCTTCACTCGGAATAGAGACAGCTCTTCACTCGGAATAGAGACAGCTCTTCACTCGGAACATAGACAGCTCTTCACTCGGAATAGAGACAGCTCAACACTGGGAATAGAGACAGCTCAACACTGGGAATAGAGACAGCTCTTCACTCGGAACATAGACAGCTCTTCACTCGGAATAGAGACAGCTCTTCACTCGGAATAGAGACAGCTCTTCACTCGGAATAGAGTCAGCTCTTCACTGGGAATAGAGACAGCTCTTCACTCGGAATAGAGACAGCTCTTCACTCGGAATAGAGACAGCTCTTCACTGGGAATAGAGACAGCTCTTCACTGGGAATAGAGACAGCTCCTCACTGGGAATAGAGACAGCTCTTCACTGGGAATAGAGACAGCTCTTCACTCGGAATAGAGACAGCTCCTCACTGGGAATAGAGACAGCTCTTCACTGGGAATAGAGACAGCTCAACACTGGGAATAGAGACAGCTCAACACTGGGAATAGAGACAGCTCAACACTGGGAATAGAGACAGCTCAACACTGGGAATAGAGACAGCTCAACACTGGGAATAGAGACAGCTCTTCACTCGGAATAGAGACAGCTCTTCACTCGGAATAGAGACAGCTCAACACTGGGAATAGAGACAGCTCTTCACTCGGAATAGAGACAGCTCTTCACTCGGAATAGAGACAGCTCTTCACTCGGAACATAGACAGCTCTTCACTCGGAATAGAGACAGCTCAACACTGGGAATAGAGACAGCTCAACACTGGGAATAGAGACAGCTCTTCACTCGGAACATAGACAGCTCTTCACTCGGAATAGAGACAGCTCTTCACTCGGAATAGAGACAGCTCTTCACTCGGAATAGAGACAGCTCTTCACTGGGAATAGAGACAGCTCTTCACTCGGAATAGAGACAGCTCTTCACTCGGAATAGAGACAGCTCTTCACTGGGAATAGAGACAGCTCTTCACTGGGAATAGAGACAGCTCCTCACTGGGAATAGAGACAGCTCTTCACTGGGAATAGAGACAGCTCTTCACTCGGAATAGAGACAGCTCCTCACTGGGAATAGAGACAGCTCTTCACTGGGAATAGAGACAGCTCAACACTGGGAATAGAGACAGCTCTTCACTGGGAATAGAGGCAGCTCTTCACTGGGAATAGAGGCAGCTCAACACTGGGAATAGAGACAGCTCTTCACTCGGAATAGAGACAGCTCTTCACTCGGAATAGAGACAGCCCTTCACTCGGAATAGAGACAGCTCTTCACTCGGAATAGAGACAGCTCTTCACTCGGAATAGAGACAGCTCAACACTGGGAATAGAGACAGCTCAACACTGGGAATAGAGACAGCTCAACACTGGGAATAGAGACAGCTCTTCACTCGGAATAGAGACAGCTCTTCACTCGGAATAGAGACAGCTCTTCACTGGGAATAGAGACAGCTCTTCACTGGGAATAGAGACAGCTCCTCACTGGGAATAGAGACAGCTCTTCACTGGGAATAGAGACAGCTCTTCACTCGGAATAGAGACAGCTCCTCACTGGGAATAGAGACAGCTCTTCACTGGGAATAGAGACAGCTCAACACTGGGAATAGAGACAGCTCTTCACTGGGAATAGAGGCAGCTCTTCACTGGGAATAGAGGCAGCTCAACACTGGGAATAGAGACAGCTCTTCACTCGGAATAGAGACAGCTCTTCACTCGGAATAGAGACAGCTCTTCACTCGGAATAGAGACAGCTCTTCACTCGGAATAGAGACAGCTCTTCACTCGGAATAGAGACAGCTCAACACTGGGAATAGAGACAGCTCAACACTGGGAATAGAGACAGCTCAACACTGGGAATAGAGACAGCTCTTCACTCGGAATAGAGACAGCTCTTCACTCGGAATAGAGACAGCTCTTCACTCGGAATAGAGACAGCTCTTCACTCGGAATAGAGACAGCTCAACACTGGGAATAGAGACAGCTCAACACTGGGAATAGAGACAGCTCAACACTCGGAATAGAGACAGCTCTTCACTCGGAATAGAGACAGCTCTTCACTCGGAATAGAGACAGCTCTTCACTCGGAATAGAGACAGCTCTTCACTCGGAATAGAGACAGCTCAACACTGGGAATAGAGACAGCTCAACACTGGGAATAGAGACAGCTCAACACTGGGAATTGAGACAGCTCTTCACTCGGAATAGAGACAGCTCTTCACTCGGAATAGAGACAGCTCTTCACTCGGAATAGAGACAGCTCAACACTGGGAATAGAGACAGCTCAACACTGGGAATAGAGGCAGCTCCTCACTGGGAATAGAGGCAGCTCTTCACTGGGAATAGAGGCAGCTCTTCACTGGGAATAGAGGCAGCTCCTCACTGGGAATAGAGGCAGCTCCTCACTGGGAATAGAGGCAGCTCCTCACTGGGAATAGAGGCAGCTCCTCACTGGGAATAGAGGCAGCTCTTCACTGGGAATAGAGACAGCTCTTCACTGGGAATAGAGACAGCTCCTCACTGGGAATAGAGACAGCTCTTCACTGGGAATAGAGACAGCTCTGAAGTAATAAGTGGGAACAAACGAGGTCTGTGATCTAAACTCCCCCCTCGTTTCCCTTTCCTCCCACCCAACCCCAATCATCCAGCACCAATGTTCTCTGTGTGACAGACAACCACGTCCTTGTTACTGTCTGAATGGAGGTTAAACATCCCTTGAAATCAGAGCTCTTTGGCTTTCTGCAGGCATAAAAGGGAGTGCCAGTCTTCCTCTATCCCAAATGGCACCCTATTCTCTAATAAGGCTCGGGTCAACATAAGTGCACTATATAGGGAATAGGGTTCCATAGGGCTCTGGTCTAAAGTAGTGCACTATTACATTTACATTTAAGTCATTTAGCAGACGCTCTTATCCAGAGCGACTTACAAATTGGTGAATTCACCTTCTGACATCAGTGGAACAGCCACTTTACAATAGTGCATCTAAATCATTAAGGGGGGGGGGGGTGAGAAGGATTACTTTATCCTATCCTAGGTATTCCTTAAAGAGGTGGGGTTTCAGGTGTCTCCGGAAGGTGGTGATTGACTCCGCTGTCCTGGCGTCGTGAGGGAGTTTGTTCCACCATAGGGAATAGGGTTCCATAGGGCTCTGTTCTAAAGTAGTGCACTATATAGGGAATAGGGCCCCATAGGGCCCTGGTCTAAAGTAGGGCACTATATAGGGAATATGGCTCTGGTCTAAAGTAGTGCACTATATAGGGAATAGGGCTCTGGTCTATAGTAGTGTACTATATAGGGAATAGGGCTCTGGTCTAAAGTAGTGCACTATATAGGGAATAGGGTGCCATAGGGCTCTGGTCTAAAGTAGTGCACTATATAGGGAATAAGGTGCCATACGGCTCTGGTCTAAAGTAGTTCACTATATAGGCAATAGGGCTCTGGTCTAAAGTAGTGCACTATATAGGGAATAGGGTTCCATAGGGCTCTGGTCTAAAGTAGTGCACTATATAGGGAATAGGGTGCCATAGGGCTCTCGTCTAAAGTAGTGCACTATATAGGGAATAGGGTGCCATAGGGCTCTGGTCTAAAGTAGTGCACTATATAGGGAATAGGGTGCCATAGGGCTCTGGTCTAAAGTAGTGCACTATATAGGGAATAGGGTTCCATAGGGCTCTGGTCTAAAGTAGTGCACTATATAGGGAATAGGGTTCCATAGGGCTCTGGTCTAAAGTAGTGCACTATATAGGGAATAGGGTGCCATAGGGCTCTGGTCTAAAGTAGTTCACTATATAGGCAATAGGGCTCTGGTCTAAAGTAGTTCACTATATAGGCAATAGGGCTCTGGTCTAAAGTAGTTCACTATATAGGCAATAGGGCTCTGGTCTAAAGTAGTTCACTATATAGGCAATAGGGCTCTGGTCTAAAGTAGTTCACTATATAGGCAATAGGGCTCTGGTCTAAAGTAGTTCACTATATAGGCAATAGGGCTCTGGTCTAAAGTAGTGTACTATATAGGGAATAGGGCTCTGGTCTATAGTAGTACCACTATATAGGGAATAGGGTTCCATAGAGATGAAGGCCCAGTGTACCCAACGCCTTTCTCATGGTAATGTGAGTGTTTTTCCTCTCTTTGTAACCATGGTTACAGCAGTATCATGGCAGGAAGGAAGCTGGGTGGTGATAGGGGGCTTTGGTTAGACCAGCAGTATCACGGCAAGAAGGAAGCTGAGTGGTGATAGGGGGCTTTGGTTAGACCAGCAGTATCACGGCAAGAAGGAAGCTGAGTGGTGATAGGGGGCTTTGGTTAGACCAGCAGTACCATGGCAGGATGGAAGCTGGGTGGTGATAGGGGGCTTTGGTTAGACCAGCAGTATCACGGCAAGAAGGAAGCTGGGTGGTGATAGGGGGCTTTGGTTAGACCAGCAGTATCATGGCAGGAAGGAAGCTGGATGGTGATACAGGGCTTTGGTTAGACCAGCAGTACCATGGCAGGAGGGAAGCTGGATGGTGATACAGGGCTTTGGTTAGACCAGCAGTATCATGGCAGGAAGGAAGCTGGGTGGTGATAGGGGGCTTTGGTTAGACCAGCAGTATCATGGCAGGAAGGAAGCTGGGTGGTGATAGGGGGCTTTGGTTAGACCAGCAGTATCATGGCAGGAAGGAAGCTGGGTGGTGATAAAGGGCTTTGGTTAGACCAGCAGTATCATGGCAGGAAGGAAGCTGGGTGGTGATAGGGGGCTTTGGTTAGACCAGCAGTATCACGGCAGGAAGGAAGCTGGGTGGTGATAGGGGGCTTTGGTTAGACCAGCAGTATCATGGCAGGAAGGAAGCTGGGTGGTGAAAGGGGGCTTTTCTCTCAGCTACTTTCCTACTTGTCCTTGTCTCTATCCCTCCCCCCTCTTCTCTCTCTGTTATCATAATAATAATATATTATCTATATGCCATTTAGCAGACGGTTTCATCCAACGTTAGGGGCAACTTAGGGACAACTTGGGGGCAATTTAGGGACAACGTTAGGGGCAACGTTAGGGGCAACTTAGGGACAACGTTAGGGACAACGTTAAGGACAACGTTAGGGGCAACTTAGGGACAACGTTAGGGGCAACTTAGGGACAACGTTAGGGGCAACGTTAGGGGCAACTTAGGGACAACGTTAGGGACAACGTTAGGGACAACGTTAAGGACAACTTAGGGGCAACGTTAAGGACAACGTTAGGGGCAACTTAGGGACAACGTTAGGGGCAACTTAGGGACAACGTTAGGGGCAACTTAGGGACAACGTTAGGGGCAACTTAGGGACAACGTTAGGGGCAACTTAGGGACAACGTTAGGGACAACGTTAGGGGCAACGTTAGGGACAACGTTAGGGACAACGTTAGGGGCAACTTAGGGACAACGTTAGGGGCAACTTAAGGACAACGTTAGGGGCAACTTAGGGGCAACGTTAGGGGCAACTTAGGGACAACGTTAGGGGCAACGTTAGGGGCAATGTTAGGGGCAACTTAAGGACAACGTTAGGGACAACGTTAGGGGCAACTTAAGGACAACGTTAGGGACAACGTTAGGGGCAACTTAAGGACAACGTTAGGGACAACGTTAGGGGCAACTTAAGGACAACGTTAGGGGCAACTTAAGGACAACGTTAGGGACAACGTTAGGGGCAACTTAGGGACAACTTAGGGACAACGTTAGGGGCAACTTAGGGACAACGTTAGGGGCAACTTAGGGACAACGTTAGGGGCAACTTAGGGACAACGTTAGGGGCAACTTAAGGACAACGTTAGGGACAACGTTAGGGGCAACTTAAGGACAACGTTAGGGACAACGTTAGGGACAACTTAGGGACAACGAGAGAGAGACAACCCATATCTATGCTTGTTTATTTTATCTTGTGTCCTTTACCATTTGTACATTGTTGTACATTGTTTGTACATTGTTAAAACACTGTATATATATATATAATATGACATTTGTAATGTCTTTATTGTTTTGAAACTTCTGTTTGTGTAATGTTTACTATTAATTTTTATTGTTTATTTCACTTTATATATTCACTTTATATATTATCTACCTCACTTGCTTTGGCAATGTTAACACATGTTTCCCATGCAAATAAAGCCCTTGAATTGAATTGAGAGAGAGAGAGACTGATAACTCTGGAGAGAGAGAGAGAGAGAGACTGATACCTCTGGAGAGAGAGAGAGAGACTGATACCTCTGGAGAGAGAGAGAGAGAGAGACTGATACCTCTGGAGAGAGAGAGAGAGACTGATACCTCTGGAGAGAGAGAGAGAGAGAGAGAGAGACACTGATACCTCTGGAGAGAGAGAGAGAGAGAGACTGATACCTCTGGAGAGAGAGAGAGAGAGACTGATACCTCTGGAGAGAGAGAGAGAGAGAGAGAGACTGATACCTCTGGAGAGAGAGAGAGAGAGAGAGAGACTGATACCTCTGGAGAGAGAGAGAGAGAGACTGATACCTCTGGAGAGAGAGAGAGACTGATACCTCTGGAGAGAGAGAGAGAGAGAGAGAGAGAGACTGATACCTCTGGAGAGAGAGAGAGAGAGAGACTGATACCTCTGGAGAGAGAGAGAGAGAGAGAGAGAGAGACTGACACCTCTGGAGAGAGAGAGAGACTGATAACTCTGGAGAGAGAGAGACTGATTCCTCTGGAGAGAGAGAGAGAGAGAGAGAGAGAGACTGATAACTCTGGAGAGAGAGAGAGAGAGAGAGAGACTGATAACTCTGGAGAGAGAGAGAGAGAGAGAGAGAGACTGATAACTCTGGAGAGAGAGAGACTGATTCCTCTGGAGAGAGAGAGAGAGAGAGAGACTGATAACTCTGGAGAGAGAGAGAGAGAGAGAGAGAGAGAGAGAGAGAGACTGATACCTCTGGAGAGAGAGAGAGAGAGAGAGACTGATACCTCTGGAGAGAGAGAGAGAGAGAGAGAGACACTGATAACTCTGGAGAGAGAGAGACTGATTCCTCTGGAGAGAGAGAGAGAGAGAGAGAGACTGATAACTCTGGAGATAGAGAGAGAGAGAGAGAGAGACTGATAACTCTGGAGAGAGAGAGACTGATTCCTCTGGAGAGAGAGAGAGAGAGAGAGAGAGAGACTGATAACTCTGGAGAGAGAGAGAGAGAGAGAGAGAGACTGATACCTCTGGAGAGAGAGAGAGAGAGAGAGACTGATTCCTCTGGAGAGAGAGAGAGAGAGAGACTGATACCTCTGGAGAGAGAGAGAGAGACTGATAACTCTGGAGAGAGAGAGAGAGACTGATAACTCTGGAGAGAGAGAGAGAGAGAGAGAGAGAGAGAGAGAGAGAGACTGATACCTCTGGAGAGAGAGAGAGAGACTGATTCCTCTGGAGAGAGAGAGAGAGACTGATAACTCTGGAGAGAGAGAGAGAGAGAGAGACTGATACCTCTGGAGAGAGAGAGAGAGAGACTGATAACTCTGGAGAGAGAGAGAGAGAGACTGATACCTCTGGAGAGAGAGAGAGAGAGAGAGAGAGAGAGAGAGAGAGACTGATACCTCTGGAGAGAGAGAGAGAGAGAGAGAGAGAGAGAGAGAGACAACAACATTGGACACTTTATGGAACAAAAAGCCTTTACTATTTCATCCTGGAATATCCAAGGCCTGAGGTCATCTGCCTTTGGCCTGAAGAGCAGAAACCCGGACTTCACCAAAGAAATCGGTAATACAGACATTGTCATCTTGCAAGAAACCTGGTATAGAGGAGACAGACCCACTGGATGCCCTCTAGGTTACAGAGAGCTGGTAGTCCCATCCACCAAACTACCAGGTGTGAAACAGGGAAGGGACTCAGGGGGTATGCTAATTTGGTATAGAGCAGACCTAACTCACTCCATTAAATTAATCAAAACAGGAACATTCTACATTTGGCTAGAAATTCAAAAGGAAATTATCCTAACAGAGAAAAATGTCCTCCTGTGTGCTACCTATATCCCCCCACTAGAATCCCCATATTTTAATGAAGACAGCTTCTCCATCCTGGAGGGGAAATCAACCATTTCCAGGCCCAGGGACATGTACTAGTCTGTGGTGACCTAAATGCCAGAACCGGACAAGAACCTGACACCCTCAGCACACAGGGGGACAAACACCTGCCTGGAGGTGACAGCATCCCCTCCCCGTATGCCCCCTAGGCACAACTATGACAACATAACCAACAAAAACGGGTCACAACTCCTGCAGCTCTGTCGCACGCTGGGTATGTACATAGTCAATGGTAGGCTTCGAGGGGACTCCTATGGTAGGTACACCTATAGCTCATCTCTTGGCAGTAGTACTGTAGACTACTTTATCACTGACCTCAACCCAGAGTCTCTCAGAGCGTTCACAGTCAGCCCACTGACACCCCTATCAGACCACAGCAAAATCACAGTCTACCTAAACAGAGCAATACTCAATCATGAGGCATCAAAGCCAAAGGAACTGAGTAACATTAAGAAATGCTATAGATGGAAGGAATGCAGTTTGGAAACCTACCAAAAAACAATTAGGCAACAACAAATTCAATCCCTTTTAGACAATTTCCTGGGTAAAACGTTCCACTGCAATAGTGAAGGTGTAAACTTGGCAGTAGAAAATCTTAACAGTATATTTGACCTCTCAGCTTCCCTATCAAATCTAAAAATCTCAAATAGAAAACCGAAGAAAATTAACAACAATGACAAATGGTTTGATGAAGAATGCAAAATTCTAAGAAAGAAATTGAGAAACCTGTCCAACCAAAAACATAGAGACCCGGAAAACCTGAGTCTACGCCTTCACTATGGTGAATCACTAAAACAATACAGAAATACACTACGGAAAAAGAAGGAACAGCATGTCAGAAATCAGCTCAATGTAATTGAAGAATCCATAGACTCTAACCACTTCTGGGAAAATTGGAAAACACTAAACAAACAACAACACGAAGAATTATCTATCCAAAATGGAGATGTATGGGTAAACCACTTCTCCAATCTTTTTGGCTCTATAACAAAGAATAAAGAGCAAAAACATATACATGATCAAATACAGATCTTAGAATCAACTATTAAAGACTACCAGAACCCACTGGATTCTCCAATAACATTGAATGAGTTACAGGACAAAATAAAAACCCTCCAACCCAAAAAGGCCTGTGGTGTTGATGGTATCCTCAATGAAATGATCAAATATACAGACAACAAATTCCAATTGGCTATACTAAAACTCTTTAACATCATCCTTAGCTCTGGCATCTTCCCCAATATTTGGAACCAAGGACTGATCACCCCAATCCACAAAAATGGAGACAAATTTGACCCCAATAACTACCGTGGAATATGCGTCAACAGTAACCTTGGGAAAATCCTCTGCATTATCATTAACAGCAGACTCGTACACTTCCTCAATGAAAACAATGTACTGAGCAAATGTCAAATTGGCTTTTTACCAAATTACCGTACAACAGACCATGTATTCACCCTGCACACCCTAATTGACAACCAAACAAACCAAAACAAAGGCAAAGTCTTCTCATGCTTTGTTGATTTCAAAAAAGCCTTCGACTCAATTTGGCATGAGGGTCTGCTATACAAACTGTTGGAAAGTGGTGTTGGGGTAAAACATACGACATCATAAAATCCATGTACACAAACAACAAGTGTGCGGTTAAAATTGGCAAAAAACACACACATTTCTTCACACAGGGTCGTGGGGTTAGACAGGGATGCAGCTTAAGCCCCACCCTCTTCAACATATATATCAACGAACTGGCGCGGGCACTAGAAAAGTCTGCAGCACCCGGCCTCACCCTACTAGAATCTGAAGTCAAATGTCTGCTGTTTGCTGATGATCTGGTGCTTCTGTCACCAACCAAGGAGGGCCTACAGCAGCACCTAGATCTTATGCACAGATTCTGTCAGACCTGGGCCCTGACAGTAAATCTCAGTAAGACCAAAATAATGGTGTTCCAAAAAGGTCCAGTCACCAGGACCACAAATACAAATTCCATCTAGACACTGTTGCCCTAGAGCACACAAAAACTATACATACCTTGGCCTAAACATCAGCGCCACTGGTAACTTCCACAAAGCTGTGAACGATCTGAGAGACAAGGCAAGAAGGGCATTCTATGCCATCAAAAGGAACATAAATTTCAACATACCAATTAGGATTTGGCTAAAAATACTTGAATCAGTCATAGAGCCCATTGCCCTTTATGGTTGTGAGGTCTGGGGTCCGCTCACCAACCAAGACTTCACAAAATGGGACAAACACCAAATTGAGACTCTGCACGCAGAATTCTGCAAAAATATCCTCAGTGTACAACGTAGAACACCAAATAATGCATGCAGAGCAGAATTAGGCCGATACCCACTAATTATCAAAATCCAGAAAAGAGCAGTTAAATTCTATAACCACCTAAAAGGAAGCGATTCCCAAACCTTCCACAACAAAGCCATCACCTACAGAGAGATGAACCTGGAGAAGAGTCCCTAAGCAAGCTGGTCCTGGGGCTCTGTTCACAAACACACCCTACAGAGCCCCATGACAGCAGCACAATTAGACCCAACCAAATCATGAGAAAACAAAAA
>NC_088226.1:71558318-71678318 GCF_036934945.1 Oncorhynchus masou masou
TAATAATAATATATAATATAATACTGATATATAATATAATAATAATGTATTATAATAATATATAATATAATAATATATAATATAATAATTATATTGAAATATCAACAACTGTTACACATGGTCAGTGATGTTGACAAAAATAACTTGCTACATAATGTTGAGGAACCCTCACCCCTACTATCCAGTCCATAATGTTGAGGAACCCTCACCCCTTCTATCCAGAACATAATGTTGAGGAACCCTCACCCCTACTATCCAGTCCATAATGTTGAGGAACCCTCACCCCTTCTATCCAGAACATAATGTTGAGGAACACTCACCCCTTCTATCCAGTCCATAATGTTGAGGAACCCTCACCCCTTCTATCCAGTCCATAATGTTGAGGAACCCTCATCCCTTCTATCCAGTCCATAATGTTGAGGAACCCCTTCTATCCAGTCCATAATGTTGAGGAACCCCTTCTATCCAGTCCATAATGTTGAGGAACCCTCACCCCTTCTATCCAGTCCATAATGTTGAGGAACCCCTTCTATCCAGTCCATAATGTTGAGGAACCCCTTCTATCCAGAACATAATGTTGAGGAACCCCTTCTATCCAGTCCATAATGTTGAGGAACCCTCACCCCTTCTATCCAGTCCATAATGTTGAGGAACCCTCACCCCTTCTATCCAGAACATAATGTTGAGGAACCCTCACCCCTTCTATCCAGTCCATAATGTTGAGGAACCCTCACCCCTTCTATCCAGAACATAATGTTGAGGAACCCTCACCCCTACTATCCAGTCCATAATGTTGAGGAACCCTCACCCCTTCTATCCAGTCCATAATGTTTCAGTAGAAACCCTCACACCGCTTCTATCCAGTCCATAATGTTGAGGAACCCTCACCCCTACTATCCAGTCCATAATGTTGAGGAACCCTCACCCCTTCTATCCAGTCCATAATGTTTCAGTAGAAACCCTCACCCCTTCTATCCAGTCCATAATGTTGAGGAACACTCACCCCTTCTATCCAGTCCATAATGTTGAGGAACCCTCACCCCTTCTATCCAGTCCATAATGTTGAGGAACCCTCACCCCTTCTATCCAGTCCATAATGTTTCAGTAGAAACCCTCACCCCTTCTATCCAGTCCATAATGTTGAGGAACCCTCACCCCTTCTATCCAGTCCATAATGTTGAGGAACCCTCAACCCTTCTATCCAGTCCATAATGTTGAGGAACCCTCAACCCTTCTATCCAGTCCATAATGTTGAGGAACCCTCATCCCTTCTATCCAGTCCATAATGTTGAGGAACCCTCAACCCTTCTATCCAGTCCATAATGTTTCAGTAGAAACCCGCACCCCTTCTATCCAGTCCATAATGTTGAGGAACCCTCAACCCTTCTATCCAGTCCATAATGTTGAGGAACCCTCACCCCTTCTATCCAGTCCATAATGTTGAGGAACCCTCACCCCTTCTATCCAGTCCATAATGTTTCAGTAGAAACCCTCACCCCTTCTATCCAGTCCATAATGTTGAGGAACCCTCACCCCTTCTATCCAGTCATGAATGTTGAGGAACCCTCACCCCTTCTATCCAGTCCATAATATTGAGGAACCCTCACCCCTTCTATCCAGTCCATAATGTTGAGGAACCCTCACCCCTTCTATCCAGTCCATAATGTTTCAGTAGAAACCCTCACCCCTTCTATCCAGTCCATAATGTTGAGGAACCCTCACCCCTTCTATCCAGTCCATAATGTTGAGGAACCCTCAACCCTTCTATCCAGTCCATAATGTTGAGGAACCCTCAACCCTTCTATCCAGTCCATAATGTTGAGGAACCCTCAACCCTTCTATCCAGTCCATAATGTTGAGGAACCCTCAACCCTTCTATCCAGTCCATAATGTTGAGGAACCCTCACCCCTTCTATCCAGTCCATAATGTTGAGGAACCCTCAACCCTTCTATCCAGTCCATAATGTTGAGGAACACTCACCCCTTCTATCCAGTCCATAATGTTGAGGAACCCTCACCCCTTCTATCCAGAACATAATGTTGAGGAACCCTCACCCCTTCTATCCAGTCCATAATGTTTCAGTAGAAACCCACACCCCTTCTATCCAGTCCATAATGTTGAGGAACCCTCAACCCTTCTATCCAGTCCATAATGTTGAGGAACCCTCACCCCTTCTATCCAGTCCATAATGTTGAGGAACCCTCACCCCTACTATCCAGTCCATAATGTTGGGGAATCCTCACCCCTTCTATCCAGAACATAATGTTGAGGAACCCTCAACCCTTCTATCCAGTCCATAATGTTGAGGAACCCTCACCCCTTCTATCCAGTCCATAATATTGAGGAACCCTCACCCCTTCTATCCAGTCCATAATGTTGAGGAACCCTCACCCCTTCTATCCAGTCATGAATGTTGAGGAACCCTCACCCCTACTATCCAGTCCATGTTGGGGAACCCTCATCCCTTCTATCCAGTCCATAATGTTGAGGAACCCTCACCCCTTCTATCCAGTCCATAATGTTGAGGAACCCTCAACCCTTCTATCCAGTCATGAATGTTGAGGAACCCTCACCCCTTCTATCCAGTCCATAATGTTGAGGAACCCCTTCTATCCAGTCCATAATGTTGAGGAACCCCTTCTATCCAGAACATAATGTTGAGGAACCCCTTCTATCCAGTCCATAATGTTGAGGAACCCTCACCCCTTCTATCCAGAACATAATGTTGAGGAACCCTCACCCCTTCTATCCAGTCCATAATGTTGAGGAACCCTCACCCCTTCTATCCAGAACATAATGTTGAGGAACCCTCACCCCTACTATCCAGTCCATAATGTTGAGGAACCCTCACCCCTTCTATCCAGTCCATAATGTTTCAGTAGAAACCCTCACCGCTTCTATCCAGTCCATAATGTTGAGGAACCCTCACCCCTACTATCCAGTCCATAATGTTGAGGAACCCTCACCCCTTCTATCCAGTCCATAATGTTTCAGTAGAAACCCTCACCCCTTCTATCCAGTCCATAATGTTGAGGAACACTCACCCCTTCTATCCAGTCCATAATGTTGAGGAACCCTCACCCCTTCTATCCAGTCCATAATGTTGAGGAACCCTCACCCCTTCTATCCAGTCCATAATGTTTCAGTAGAAACCCTCACCCCTTCTATCCAGTCCATAATGTTGAGGAACCCTCACCCCTTCTATCCAGTCCATAATGTTGAGGAACCCTCAACCCTTCTATCCAGTCCATAATGTTGAGGAACCCTCAACCCTTCTATCCAGTCCATAATGTTGAGGAACCCTCATCCCTTCTATCCAGTCCATAATGTTGAGGAACCCTCAACCCTTCTATCCAGTCCATAATGTTTCAGTAGAAACCCGCACCCCTTCTATCCAGTCCATAATGTTGAGGAACCCTCAACCCTTCTATCCAGTCCATAATGTTGAGGAACCCTCACCCCTTCTATCCAGTCCATAATGTTGAGGAACCCTCACCCCTTCTATCCAGTCCATAATGTTTCAGTAGAAACCCTCACCCCTTCTATCCAGTCCATAATGTTGAGGAACCCTCACCCCTTCTATCCAGTCATGAATGTTGAGGAACCCTCACCCCTTCTATCCAGTCCATAATATTGAGGAACCCTCACCCCTTCTATCCAGTCCATAATGTTGAGGAACCCTCACCCCTTCTATCCAGTCCATAATGTTTCAGTAGAAACCCTCACCCCTTCTATCCAGTCCATAATGTTGAGGAACCCTCACCCCTTCTATCCAGTCCATAATGTTGAGGAACCCTCAACCCTTCTATCCAGTCCATAATGTTGAGGAACCCTCAACCCTTCTATCCAGTCCATAATGTTGAGGAACCCTCAACCCTTCTATCCAGTCCATAATGTTGAGGAACCCTCAACCCTTCTATCCAGTCCATAATGTTGAGGAACCCTCACCCCTTCTATCCAGTCCATAATGTTGAGGAACCCTCAACCCTTCTATCCAGTCCATAATGTTGAGGAACACTCACCCCTTCTATCCAGTCCATAATGTTGAGGAACCCTCACCCCTACTATCCAGTCCATAATGTTGAGGAACCCTCACCCCTTCTATCCAGTCCATAATGTTTCAGTAGAAACCCTCACCGCTTCTATCCAGTCCATAATGTTGAGGAACCCTCACCCCTACTATCCAGTCCATAATGTTGAGGAACCCTCACCCCTTCTATCCAGTCCATAATGTTTCAGTAGAAACCCTCACCCCTTCTATCCAGTCCATAATGTTGAGGAACACTCACCCCTTCTATCCAGTCCATAATGTTGAGGAACCCTCACCCCTTCTATCCAGTCCATAATGTTGAGGAACCCTCACCCCTTCTATCCAGTCCATAATGTTTCAGTAGAAACCCTCACCCCTTCTATCCAGTCCATAATGTTGAGGAACCCTCACCCCTTCTATCCAGTCCATAATGTTGAGGAACCCTCAACCCTTCTATCCAGTCCATAATGTTGAGGAACCCTCAACCCTTCTATCCAGTCCATAATGTTGAGGAACCCTCATCCCTTCTATCCAGTCCATAATGTTGAGGAACCCTCAACCCTTCTATCCAGTCCATAATGTTTCAGTAGAAACCCGCACCCCTTCTATCCAGTCCATAATGTTGAGGAACCCTCACCCCTTCTATCCAGTCATGAATGTTGAGGAACCCTCACCCCTTCTATCCAGTCCATAATATTGAGGAACCCTCACCCCTTCTATCCAGTCCATAATGTTGAGGAACCCTCACCCCTTCTATCCAGTCCATAATGTTTCAGTAGAAACCCTCACCCCTTCTATCCAGTCCATAATGTTGAGGAACCCTCACCCCTTCTATCCAGTCCATAATGTTGAGGAACCCTCAACCCTTCTATCCAGTCCATAATGTTGAGGAACCCTCAACCCTTCTATCCAGTCCATAATGTTGAGGAACCCTCAACCCTTCTATCCAGTCCATAATGTTGAGGAACCCTCAACCCTTCTATCCAGTCCATAATGTTGAGGAACCCTCACCCCTTCTATCCAGTCCATAATGTTGAGGAACCCTCAACCCTTCTATCCAGTCCATAATGTTGAGGAACACTCACCCCTTCTATCCAGTCCATAATGTTGAGGAACCCTCACCCCTTCTATCCAGAACATAATGTTGAGGAACCCTCACCCCTTCTATCCAGTCCATAATGTTTCAGTAGAAACCCGCACCCCTTCTATCCAGTCCATAATGTTGAGGAACCCTCAACCCTTCTATCCAGTCCATAATGTTGAGGAACCCTCACCCCTTCTATCCAGTCCATAATGTTGAGGAACCCTCACCCCTACTATCCAGTCCATAATGTTGGGGAATCCTCACCCCTTCTATCCAGAACATAATGTTGAGGAACCCTCAACCCTTCTATCCAGTCCATAATGTTGAGGAACCCTCACCCCTTCTATCCAGTCCATAATATTGAGGAACCCTCACCCCTTCTATCCAGTCCATAATGTTGAGGAACCCTCACCCCTTCTATCCAGTCATGAATGTTGAGGAACCCTCACCCCTACTATCCAGTCCATGTTGGGGAACCCTCATCCCTTCTATCCAGTCCATAATGTTGAGGAACCCTCACCCCTTCTATCCAGTCCATAATGTTGAGGAACCCTCAACCCTTCTATCCAGTCCATAATGTTGAGGAACCCTCATCCCTTCTATCCAGTCCATAATGTTGAGGAACCCTCATCCCTTCTATCCAGTCCATAATGTTGAGGAACCCTTTCTATCCAGTCCATAATGTTGAGGAACCCTCACCCCTTCTATCCAGTCCATAATGTTGAGGAACCCCTTCTATCCAGTCCATAATGTTGAGGAACCCTTTCTATCCAGTCCATAATGTTGAGGAACCCCTTCTATCCAGTCCATAATGTTGAGGAACCCTTCTATCCAGTCCATAATGTTGAGGATCCCCTTCTATCCAGTCCATAATGTTGAGGAACCCCTTCTATCCAGTCCATAATGTTGAGGATCCCCTTCTATCCAGTCCATAATGTTGAGGAACCCCTTCTATCCAGTCCATAATGTTGAGGAACCCCTTCTATCCAGTCCATGGGTTGAGTGGAAAGATCAAATGCTTAGGGGCCAAGTGGTCGGTTTGACAGGCAGCCTTGGACAATACAAAGCCAATACGCAACAGTGTTGATCTACACAGTAGTGTAGTTAACTGACTGACTGTGTAACAACCTGTGTGTGTGTATCAGTCACTAACAGTCCACAGGAGAAAAATGAGCCAGTCTTTTACATGTGGATGATTTGAGGATTGTAATTTAGAGAGAAGACACTGTTCAGTTAGTATACTGAGTGGATACATCCCCCATGAACAGGGCTGTATGAGATTTACCAAAATAAACATCGTGATATTTACACTCAACAAAAATATAAACGCAACATGTAAAGTGTCGGTCCCATGTTTCATGAGCTGAAATAAAACATACCAGAAATATGACAAACTCACATAAAAAAAAAAGATTATTTCTTTAAAATGTTGTGCACAAGATTTTGTTTTACATTCCTGTTAGTGAGCATTTCTCATTTTGCCAAGATAATCCATCCACCTGACAGGTGTGGCATATCAAGAAGCTGATTAAGCAGCATGGCCATTATACAGGTGCACCGTCAACTGGGGACAATACAAGGCCACTCTAAAATGTGCGATTTTGTCACACAACACAATATCACAGATGTCTCAAGGTTTTGAGGGAGAGTGCAATTGGAATGCTGACTGCAGGAATGTCCACCAGAGCTGTTGCCAGGGAACTGAACATTCATTTCTCTACCATAAGCCTCCTCCAACATCGTTTTAGAGAATTTGGCAGTGCTTCAAATCAGCCTCACAACCGCAGACCACGTGTAAAACCACGCCAACCCAGGACCTCCACATCTGGCGTCTTCACCTGCGGGATTGTCTGAGACCAGCCACCCGGACAGCAGATGTTTCTGTCTGTAATAAAGCCCTTTCCGTGTGGAAAAACTCATTCTGATTGGCTGGGCCTGGAACCCCACCAGTGGGTGTGGTTTTTGCCCTCCAAGGCCCTCCCACGTCAGGTGAAATCCAAGGATTAGGATTGAATTTCTTTCATTTGGACTGATTTCCTTATATGAACTGTAACTGAGTAAAAATCTTTCACAATTTTTTTTTTGTTGCATTGTAGTTGTTTATATTGTTTTTTCAATATATTTCAAATTTTTGACGGAATGACAGTATTTAATGGTATTTGATGTTTCTGAATAACAAAAGTTGTAAACACGTTTTATAAGCAATGCAATAGAATGGTATGAAATGAATTCCAGGGTTTCATTAAAGAATGTAAGAGGAGTGATGCGCCCCCTTGTGGACTGGAGGAGCTAAACTATAATTCACAAACCTGAGGACAATGAAGGGGGGGTGGGGGGGGGGGGCACTGTACCAAATGAACTCCAATGATCCAGACAGGTGTTTGTCTGTACAGGGTCTGGTCTGGTCACAGCTCCATCTCTACTACTCTATACAGGGTCTGGTCTGGTCACAGCTCCATCTCTACTACTCTATACAGGGTCTGGTCTGGTCACAGCTCCATCTCTACTACTCTATACAGGGTCCTGGTCTGGTCACAGCTCCATCTCTACTACTCTATACAGGGTCCCGGTCTGGTCACAGCTCCATCTCTACTACTCTATACAGGGTCCTGGTCTGGTCACAGCTCCATCTCTACTACTCTATACAGGGTCTGGTCTGGTCACAGCTCCATCTCTACTACTCTATACAGGGTCTGGTCTGGTCTGGTCACAGCTCCATCTCTACTACTCTATACAGGGTCCTGGTCTGGTCACAGCTCCATCTCTACTACTCTATACAGGGTCTGGTCTGGTCACAGCTCCATCTCTACTACTCTATACAGGGTCCTGGTCTGGTCACAGCTCCATCTCTACTACTCTATACAGGGTCTGGTCTGGTCACAGCTCCATCTCTACTACTCTATACAGGGTCTGGTCTGGTCACAGCTCCATCTCTACTACTCTATACAGGGTCTGGTCTGGTCTGGTCACAGCTCCATCTCTACTACTCTATACAGGGTCTGGTCTGGTCACAGCTCCATCTCTACTACTCTATACAGGGTCTGGTCTGGTCACAGCTCCATCTCTACTACTCTATACAGGGTCTGGTCTGGTCACAGCTCCATCTCTACTACTCTATACAGGGTCTGGTCTGGTCACAGCTCCATCTCTACTACTCTATACAGGGTCTGGTCTGGTCTGGTCTCAGCTCCATCTCTACTACTCTATACAGGGTCCTGGTCTGGTCACAGCTCCATCTCTACTACTCTATACAGGGTCTGGTCTGGTCACAGCTCCATCTCTACTACTCTATACAGGGTCTGGTCTGGTCACAGCTCCATCTCTACTACTCTATACAGGGTCTGGTCTGGTCACAGCTCCATCTCTACTACTCTATACAGGGTCCTGGTCTGGTCACAGCTCCATCTCTACTACTCTATACAGGGTCTGGTCTGGTCACAGCTCCATCTCTACTACTCTATACAGGGTCTGGTCTGGTCACAGCTCCATCTCTACTACTCTATACAGGGTCTGGTCTGGTCACAGCTCCATCTCTAATACTCTATATAGGGTCTGGTCTGGTCACAGCTCCATCTCTACTACTCTATACAGGGTCTGGTCTGGTCACAGCTCCATCTCTACTACTCTATACAGGGTCCTGGTCTGGTCACAGCTCCATCTCTACTACTCTATACAGGGTCTGGTCTGGTCACAGCTCCATCTCTACTACTCTATACAGGGTCTGGTCTGGTCACAGCTCCATCTCTACTACTCTATACAGGGTCTGGTCTGGTCACAGCTCCATCTCTAATACTCTATATAGGGTCTGGTCTGGTCACAGCTCCATCTCTACTACTCTATACAGGGTCTGGTCTGGTCACAGCTCCATCTCTACTACTCTATACAGGGTCCTGGTCTGGTCTGGTCACAGCTCCATCTCTACTACTCTATACAGGGTCCTGGTCTGGTCTGGTCACAGCTCCATCTCTACTACTCTATACAGGGTCTGGTCTGGTCATAGCTCCATCTCTACTACTCTATACAGGGTCTGGTCTGGTCTGGTCTCAGCTCCATCTCTACTACTCTATACAGGGCCCTGGTCTGGTCACAGCTCCATCTCTACTACTCTATACAGGGTCTGGTCTGGTCACAGCTCCATCTCTACTACTCTATACAGGGTCTGGTCTGGTCACAGCTCCATCTCTACTACTCTATACAGGGTCTGGTCTGGTCACAGCTCCATCTCTACTACTTTATACAGGGTCTGGTCTGGTCACAGCTCCATCTCTACTACTCTATACAGGGTCGTGGTCTGGTCACAGCTCCATCTCTACTATTCTATACAGGGTCCTGGTCTGGTCACAGCTCCATCTCTACTACTCTATACAGGGTCTGGTCTGGTCACAGCTCCATCTCTACTACTCTATACAGGGTCTGGTCTGGTCACAGCTCCATCTCTACTACTCTATACAGGGTCTGGTCTGGTCACAGCTCCATCTCTACTACTCTATACAGGGTCTGGTCTGGTCACAGCTCCATCTCTACTACTCTATACAGGGTCTGGTCTGGTCACAGCTCCATCTCTACTACTCTATACAGGGTCTGGTCTGGTCACAGCTCCATCTCTACTACTCTATACAGGGTCTGGTCTGGTCACAGCTCCATCTCTACTACTCTATACAGGGTCTGGTCTGGTCACAGCTCCATCTCTACTACTCTATACAGGGTCCTGGTCTGGTCACAGCTCCATCTCTAATACTCTATACAGGGTCCTGGTCTGGTCACAGCTCCATCTCTACTACTCTATACAGGGTCCTGGTCTGGTCACAGCTCCATCTCTAATACTCTATACAGGGTCCTGGTCTGGTCTGGTCACAGCTCCATCTCTACTACTCTATACAGGGTCCTGGTCTGGTCTGGTCACAGCTCCATCTCTACTACTCTATACAGGGTCTGGTCTGGTCACAGCTCCATCTCTAATACTCTATATAGGGTCTGGTCTGGTCACAGCTCCATCTCTACTACTCTATACAGGGTCTGGTCTGGTCACAGCTCCATCTCTACTACTCTATACAGGGTCCTGGTCTGGTCACAGCTCCATCTCTACTACTCTATACAGGGTCCTGGTCTGGTCACAGCTCCATCTCTACTACTCTATACAGGGTCTGGTCTGGTCACAGCTCCATCTCTACTACTCTATACAGGGTCTGGTCTGGTCTGGTCACAGCTCCATCTCTACTACTCTATACAGGGTCCTGGTCTGGTCACTGCTCCATCTCTACTACTCTATACAGGGTCTGGTCTGGTCACAGCTCCATCTCTACTACTCTATACAGGGTCTGGTCTGGTCACAGCTCCATCTCTACTACTCTATACAGGGTCTGGTCTGGTCACAGCTCCATCTCTACTACTCTATACAGGGTCCTGGTCTGGTCACAGCTCCATCTCTACTACTCTATACAGGGTGTCCTGGTCTGGTCACAGCTCCATCTCTACTACTCTATACAGGGTCTGGTCTGGTCACAGCTCCATCTCTACTACTCTATACAGGGTCTGGTCTGGTCACAGCTCCATCTCTACTACTCTATACAGGGTCCTGGTCTGGTCTGGTCACAGCTCCATCTCTACTACTCTATACAGGGTCTGGTCTGGTCACAGCTCCATCTCTAATACTCTATATAGGGTCTGGTCTGGTCACAGCTCCATCTCTACTACTCTATACAGGGTCTGGTCTGGTCACAGCTCCATCTCTACTACTCTATACAGGGTCCTGGTCTGGTCACAGCTCCATCTCTACTACTCTATACAGGGTCCTGGTCTGGTCACAGCTCCATCTCTACTACTCTATACAGGGTCTGGTCTGGTCACAGCTCCATCTCTACTACTCTATACAGGGTCTGGTCTGGTCTGGTCACAGCTCCATCTCTACTACTCTATACAGGGTCCTGGTCTGGTCACTGCTCCATCTCTACTACTCTATACAGGGTCCTGGTCTGGTCACAGCTCCATCTCTACTACTCTATACAGGGTCTGGTCTGGTCACAGCTCCATCTCTACTACTCTATACAGGGTCTGGTCTGGTCACAGCTCCATCTCTACTACTCTATACAGGGTCTGGTCTGGTCACAGCTCCATCTCTACTACTCTATACAGGGTCTGGTCTGGTCACAGCTCCATCTCTACTACTCTATACAGGGTCGTGGTCTGGTCACAGCTCCATCTCTACTACTCTATACAGGGTCTGGTCTGGTCTGGTCACAGCTCCATCTCTACTACTCTATACAGGGTCTGGTCTGGTCACAGCTCCATCTCTACTACTCTATACAGGGTCTGGTCTGGTCACAGCTCCATCTCTACTACTCTATACAGGGTCTGGTCTGGTCACAGCTCCATCTCTACTACTCTATACAGGGTCCTGGTCTGGTCTGGTCACAGCTCCATCTCTACTACTCTATACAGGGTCCCGGTCTGGTCACAGACAGGGGTATTGTATGTGTGTTCTCTCATGCTTTGTTCAGTGCTCCAGTAGAAATTTAATTTGCTACGAGGGGGGGGGGGTTAGATTATATCGTAATTACATTTCAGGAAAAGGATCACGACAAAAGAAAAGAAAAAATATATATATATAAATCTTTTTATTAAGATCTTCATCGTCCTGAGAGAGGGAGAGATCCAAGGAGAGGACAGAACATGTTTTATTTTTTTTAATTTAACCTTTATTTAACCAGGCAAGAACAAATTCTCATTTACAAATGACGGCCTACTCCCCCCCCCCCCCCCGATGCTGGGCAACTTGTGCGCCGCCCTATGGGACTCCCAATCACGGCCCGGATGTGACGCAGTCTGGGATTCGAACCAGGGTCCGTAGTGACTCCTCTAGCACTGAGATGCCTTAGACATCTGAACCAGGGTCCGTAGTGACTCCTCTTGCACTGAGATGCCTTAGACCTCTGAACCAGGGTCTGTAGTGACTCCTCTAGCACTGAGATGCCTTAGACATCTGAACCAGGGTCTGTAGTGACTCCTCTAGCACTGAGATGCCTTAGACCTCTGAACCAGGGTCCGTAGTGACTCCTCTAGCACTGAGATGCCTTAGACCTCTGAACCAGGGTCCGTAGTGACTCCTCTAGCACTGAGATGCCTTAGACCTCTGAACCAGGGTCCGTAGTGACTCCTCTAGCACTGAGATGCCTTAGACCTCTGAACCAGGGTCCGTAGTGACTCCTCTAGCACTGAGATGCAGTGCCTTAGACCTCTGCGCCACTCGGGAGCCTAAATACATGCAGAGAGAACCATCACACAGGCAGAACCAGAGAGAGTGGATCTGGACACCAGAAAACAAAGGCCTTTTATTCCGCCGTCATGTACACCAGCTAAACTACTATGTACATCTGACTTAACACAGGCTGCTTTTTCACGCTGAGTCAAACTGAACCTCAAACCTCTCTCCTCTGTACCCTCTCTGTGCCGCCGAGACACATAAAACAAAAATAATGCTTGAAAAACAATATTTTTCTTCTTCTCTTCCTCTGGAGCTGCCTTAACTCCCTCAGCTAGTGTCGTTCCTTAGTCCTGACGAGGGAGGCCTGGCAGAGCCAACAGTCTGGTCACGTTTGGCCAAACTCAGCCCCGGCCCGGCCCTCCTACCCAGGTCAGCGAAGCGTCCCAGATAGCCGGGGGGCTGTGGGCCAGCAGACTCCAGAACGCCAACATCACATCCAGGATGTCTGTCTCTGTGAGGGAGGGAGGAGTCATCCAGTGTTCTTGAGCATGATGAGGTCCTCTACTCCACCATAATCCCATCTGAGGTCCTCTACTCCACCATAATCCCATCTGAGGTCCTCCACTCCACCATAATCCCATCTGAGGTTCTCCACTCCACCATAATCCCATCTGAGGTCCTCTACTCCACCATAATCCCATCTGAGGTCCTCTACTCCACCATAATCCCATTTGAGGTCCTCTACTCCACCATAATCCCATTTGAGGTCCTCTACTCCACCATAATCCCATCTGAGGTCCTCTACTCCACCATAATAACCTTTGAGGTCCTCTACTCCACCATAATCCCATCTGAGGTCCTCTACTCCACCATAATCCCATTTGAGGTCCTCTACTCCACCATAACCCTATCTGAGGTTCTCCAATCCACCATAATCCCATTTGAGGTCCTCTACTCCACCATAATCCCATTTGAGGTCCTCCACTCCACCATAATCCCATCTGAGGTCCTCCACTCCACCATAATCCCATCTGAGGTCCTCTACTCCACCATGATCCCATCTGAGGTCCTCTACTCCACCATAATCCCATCTGAGGTCCTCTACTCCACCAAAATCCCATTTGAGGTCCTCTACTCCACCATAATCCCATCTGAGGTCCTCTACTCCACCATAATCCCATCTGAGGTCCTCCACTCCACCATAATCCCATCTGAGGTCCTCCACTCCACCATAATCCCATCTGAGGTCCTCCACTCCACCATAATCCCATCTGAGGTCCTCTACTCCACCATAATCCCATCTGAGGTCCTCCACTCCACCATAATCCCATTTGAGGTCCTCCACTCCACCACAATCCCATCTGTCCGTCCATCTGTCCGTCCGTCTCTAGTAGATGACCTCGTAGACAGTAGCCTTCTTGTCCCCGGAGCCTGTGACGATGTACTTGTCGTCTGCTGAGATGTCACAGCTCAAGACTGACGAAGACTCCTTCGACTGTATGGGGGAGAGATACAACACATATTTACTCACTTTCACTCTCTCTAGCCAACGGTTAAAGTGGACAGAGGACAGCAGACCACAATGCTAAATGTCGTGACATAGATTTCACAGCTGCCAAGACCTATTTCACACTCTCTCAAGCCTTATTTGTGTTTAAATACATGTCAAATGTTTCAATTGGGGGGAAAAAGGACGGCTGACTAAACCCAGCCAGGGCCACGTTTCCCAAAAGCGCCTTGAGGCTAAATTCATCATAATACTATAGTATCTGAGGGGTGATAGAGACTGGTTGTAGTAATACTATAGTATCTGAGGGGTGATAGAGACTGGTTGTAGTAATACTATAGTATCTGAGGGGTGATAGAGACTGGTTGTAGTAATACTATAGTATCTGAGGGGTGATAAAGACTGGTTGTAGTAATACTATAGTATCTGAGGGGTGATAGAGACTGGTTGTAGTATTACTATAGTATCTGAGGGATGATAGAGACTGGTTGTAGTATTACTATAGTATCTGAGGGGTGATAGAGACTGGTTGTAGTATCACTATAGTATCTGAGGGGTAACAGAGACTGGTTGTAGTAATACTATAGTATCTGAGGGGTGATAGAGACTGGTTGTAGTAATACTATAGTATCTGAGGGGTGATAGAGACTGGTTGTAGTAATACTATAGTATCTGAGTGGTGATAGAGACTGGTTGTAGTAATACTATAGTATCTGAGGGGTAACAGAGACTGGTTGAAGTAATACTAAAGTATCTGAGGGGTGATAGAGACTGGTTGGTACATCAGAAATACTATAGTATCTGAGGGGTGATAGAGACTGGTTGTAGTAATACTATAGTATCTGAGGGGTGATAGAGACTGGTTGTAGTATTACTATAGTATCTGAGGGGTGATAGAGACTGGTTGTAGTATCACTATAGTATCTGAGGGGTAACAGAGACTGGTTGTAGTAATACTATAGTATCTGAGGGGTGATAGAGACTGGTTGTAGTAATACTATAGTATCTGAGGGGTGATAGAGACTGGTTGTAGTAATACTATAGTATCTGAGGGGTGATAGAGACTGGTTGTAGTAATACTATAGTATCTGAGGGGTGATAGAGACTGGTTGTAGTAATACTATAGTAGCTGAGGGGTGATAGAGACTGGTTGTAGTAATACTATAGTATCTGAGGGGTGATAGAGACTGGTTGTAGTAATACTATAGTATCTGAGGGGTGATAGAGACTGGTTGTAGTAATACTATAGTATCTGAGGGGTGATAGAGACTGGTTGTAGTAATACTATAGTATCTGAGGGGTGATAGAGACTGGTTGTAGTAATACTATAGTATCTGAGGGGTGATAAAGACTGGTTGTAGTAATACTATAGTATCTGAGGGGTGATAGAGACTGGTTGTAGTATTACTATAGTATCTGAGGGGTGATAGAGACTGGTTGTAGTATCACTATAGTATCTGAGGGGTAACAGAGACTGGTTGAAGTAATACTATAGTAGCTGAGGGGTGATAGAGACTGGTTGTAGTAATACTATAGTATCTGAGGGGTAACAGAGACTGGTTGAAGTAATACTATAGTATCTGAGGGGTAACAGAGACTGGTTGTAGTAGTACTATAGTATCTGAGGGGTGATAGAGACTGGTTGAAGTAATACTATAGTATCTGAGGGGTAACAGAGACTGGTTGAAGTAATACTATAGTATCTGAGGGGTGATAGAGACTGGTTGTAGTAGTACTATAGTATCTGAGGGGGATAGAGACTGGTTGTAGTAGTACTATAGTATCTGAGGGGTGATAGAGACTGGTTGGTACATCAGTAATACTATAGTATCTGAGGGGTGATAGAGACTGGTTGTAGTAATACTATAGTATCTGAGGGGTGATAGTGACTGGTTGGTACATCAGAAATACTATAGTATCTGAGGGGTGATAGAGACTGGTTGAAGTAATACTATAGTATCTGAGGGGTGATAGAGACTGGTTGTAGTAATACTATAGTATCTGAGGGGTGATAGAGACTGGTTGTAGTAATACTATAGTATCTGAGGGGTGATAGAGACTGGTTGTAGTAATACTATAGTATCTGAGGGGTGATAGAGACTGGTTGTAGTAATACTATAGTATCTGAGGGGTGATAGAGACTGGTTGTAGTATTACTATAGTATCTGAGGGGTGATAGAGACTGGTTGTAGTAATACTATAGTATCTGAGGGGTGATAGAGACTGGTTGTAGTAATACTATAGTATCTGAGGGGTGATAGAGACTGGTTGTAGTAATACTATAGTATCTGAGTGGTGATAGAGACTGGTTGTAGTAATACTATAGTATCTGAGGGGTGATAGAGACTGGTTGGTACATCAGTAATACTATAGTATCTGAGGGGTGATAGAGACTGGTTGTAGTAATACTATAGTATCTGAGGGGTGATAGAGACTGGCTGGTACATCAGTAATACTATAGTATCTGAGGGGTGATAGAGACTGGTTGGTACATCAGTAATACTTTAGTATCTGAGGGGTGATAGAGACTGGTTGTAGTAATACTATAGTATCTGAGGGGTGAAAGAGACTGGTTGTAGTAATACTATAGTATCTGAGGGGTGATAGAGACTGGTTGTAGTAATACTATAGAATCTGAGGAGTGATAGAGACTGGTTGTAGTATTACTATAGTATCTGAGGGGTGATAGAGACTGGTTGTAGTATTACTATAGTATCTGAGGGGTGATAGAGACTGGTTGTAGTATTACTATAGTATCTGAGGGGTGATAGAGACTGGTTGTAGTAATACTATAGTATCTGAGGGGTGATAGAGACTGGTTGTAGTAATACTATAGTATCTGAGGGGTGATAGAGACTGGCTGGTACATCAGAAGTATTACTATAGTATCTGAGGGGTGATAGAGACTGGTTGTAGTATTACTATAGTATCTGACGGGTGATAGAGACTGGTTGTAGTATTACTATAGTATCTGAGGGGTGATAGAGACTGGTTGTAGTAATACTATAGTATCTGAGGGGTGATAGAGACTGGTTGTAGTAATACTATAGTATCTGAGGGGTGATAGAGACTGGTTGTAGTAATACTATAGTATCTGAGGGTGATAGAGACTGGTTGTAGTAATACTATAGTATCTGAGGGGTGATAGAGACTGGTTGTAGTAATACTATAGTATCTGAGGGGTGATAGAGACTGGTTGGTACATCAGTAATACTATAGTATCTGAGGGGTGATAGAGACTGGTTGTAGTAATACTATAGTATCTGAGGGGTGATAGAGACTGGTTGTAGTAATACTATAGTATCTGAGGGGTGATAGAGACTGGTTGGTACATCAGTAATACTATAGTATCTGAGGGGTGATAGAGACTGGTTGTAGTAATACTATAGTATCTGAGGGGTGATAGAGACTGGTTGTAGTAATACTATAGTATCTGAGGGGTGATAGAGACTGGTTGTAGTAATACTATAGTATCTGAGGGGTGATAGAGACTGGTTGTAGTATTACTATAGTATCTGAGGGGTGATAGAGACTGGTTGTAGTATTACTATAATATCTGAGGGGTGATAGAGAATGGTTGTAGTAATACTATAGTATCTGAGGGGTGATAGAGACTGGTTGTAGTAATACTATAGTATCTGAGGGGTGATAGAGACTGGTTGTAGTAATACTATAGTATCTGAGGGGTGATAGAGACTGGTTGTAGTAATACTATAGTATCTGAGGGGTGATAGAGACTGGTTGTAGTAATACTATAGTATATGAGGGGTGATAAAGACTGGTTGTAGTAATACTATAGTATCTGAGGGGTGATAGAGACTGGTTGTAGTAATACTATAGTATCTGAGGGGTGATAGAGACTGGTTGTAGTAATACTATAGTATCTGAGGGGTGATAGAGACTGGTTGTAGTATTACTATAGTATCTGAGGGGTGATAGAGACTGGTTGTAGTAATACTATAGTATCTGAGGGGTGATAGAGACTGGTTGTAGTAATACTATAGTATCTGAGGGGTGATAGAGACTGGTTGTAGTAATACTATAGTATCTGAGGGGTGATAGAGACTGGTTGTAGTAATACTATAGTATCTGAGGGGTGATAGAGACTGGTTGTAGTAATACTATAGTATCTGAGGGGTGATAGAGACTGGTTGTAGTAATACTATAGTATCTGAGGGGTGATAGAGACTGGTTGTAGTAATACTATAGTATCTGAGGGGTGATAGAGACTGGTTGTAGTAATACTATAGTATCTGAGGGGTGATAGAGACTGGTTGTAGTAATACTATAGTATCTGAGGGGTGATAGAGACTGGTTGTAGTAATACTATAGTATCTGAGGGGTGATAGAGACTGGTTGTAGTAATACTATAGTATCTGAGGGGTGATAGAGACTGGTTGTAGTAATACTATAGTATCTGAGGGGTGATAGAGACTGGTTGTAGTAATACTATAGTATCTGAGGGGTGATAGAGACTGGTTGTAGTAATACTATAGTATCTGAGGGGTGATAGAGACTGGTTGTAGTAATACTATAGTATCTGAGGGGTGATAGAGACTGGTTGTAGTAATACTATAGTATCTGAGGGGTGATAGAGACTGGTTGTAGTAATACTATAGTATCTGAGGGGTGATAGAGACTGGTTGTAGTAATACTATAGTATCTGAGGGGTGATAGAGACTGGTTGTAGTAATACTATAGTATCTGAGGGGTGATAGAGACTGGTTGTAGTATTACTATAGTATCTGAGGGGTGATAGAGACTGGTTGTAGTATTACTATAGTATCTGAGGGGTGATAGAGACTGGTTGTAGTATTACTATAATATCTGAGGGGTGATAGAGAATGGTTGTAGTAATACTATAGTATCTGGGGGGTGATAGAGACTGGTTGTAGTATTACTATAGTATCTGAGGGGTGATAGAGACTGGTTGTAGTATTACTATAGTATCTGAGGGGTGATAGAGACTGGTTGTAGTATTACTATAATATCTGAGGGGTGATAGAGACTGGTTGTAGTATTACTATAGTATCTGAGGGGTGATAAAGACTGGTTGTAGTAATACTATAGTATCTGAGGGGTGATAGAGACTGGTTGTAGTAATACTATAGTATCTGAGGGGTGATAGAGACTGGTTGTAGTAATACTATAGTATCTGAGGGGTGATAGAGACTGGTTGTAGTAATACTATAGTATCTGAGGGGTGATAGAGACTGGTTGTAGTATTACTATAATATCTGAGGGGTGATAGAGAATGGTTGTAGTAATACTATAGTATCTGAGGGGTGATAGAGACTGGTTGTAGTAATACTATAGTATCTGAGGGGTGATAGAGACTGGTTGTAGTAATACTATAGTATCTGAGGGGTGATAGAGACTGGTTGTAGTAATACTATAGTATCTGAGGGGTGATAGAGACTGGTTGTAGTAATACTATAGTATATGAGGGGTGATAAAGACTGGTTGTAGTAATACTATAGTATCTGAGGGGTGATAGAGACTGGTTGTAGTAATACTATAGTATCTGAGGGGTGATAGAGACTGGTTGTAGTAATACTATAGTATCTGAGGGGTGATAGAGACTGGTTGTAGTATTACTATAGTATCTGAGGGGTGATAGAGACTGGTTGTAGTAATACTATAGTATCTGAGGGGTGATAGAGACTGGTTGTAGTAATACTATAGTATCTGAGGGGTGATAGAGACTGGTTGTAGTAATACTATAGTATCTGAGGGGTGATAGAGACTGGTTGTAGTAATACTATAGTATCTGAGGGGTGATAGAGACTGGTTGTAGTAATACTATAGTATCTGAGGGGTGATAGAGACTGGTTGTAGTAATACTATAGTATCTGAGGGTGATAGAGACTGGTTGTAGTAATACTATAGTATCTGAGGGGTGATAGAGACTGGTTGTAGTAATACTATAGTATCTGAGGGGTGATAGAGACTGGTTGTAGTAATACTATAGTATCTGAGGGGTGATAGAGACTGGTTGTAGTAATACTATAGTATCTGAGGGGTGATAGAGACTGGTTGTAGTAATACTATAGTATCTGAGGGGTGATAGAGACTGGTTGTAGTAATACTATAGTATCTGAGGGGTGATAGAGACTGGTTGTAGTAATACTATAGTATCTGAGGGGTGATAGAGACTGGTTGTAGTATTACTATGGTATCTGAGGGGTGATAGAGACTGGTTGTAGTATTACTATAGTATCTGAGGGGTGATAGAGACTGGTTGTAGTATTACTATAATATCTGAGGGGTGATAGAGAATGGTTGTAGTAATACTATAGTATCTGGGGGGTGATAGAGACTGGTTGTAGTATTACTATAGTATCTGAGGGGTGATAGAGACTGGTTGTAGTATTACTATAGTATCTGAGGGGTGATAGAGACTGGTTGTAGTATTACTATAATATCTGAGGGGTGATAGAGACTGGTTGTAGTATTACTATAGTATCTGAGGGGTGATAGAGACTGGTTGTAGTATTACTATAATATCTGAGGGGTGATAGAGACTGGTTGTAGTAATACTATAGTATCTGAGGGGTGATAGAGACTGGTTGTAGTAATACTATAGTATCTGAGGGGTGATAGAGACTGGTTAACGGTTCTCTGTAGGAGACAGACGGCTGTGGAATGTGCTGGATGGACGGGAGGAAGTCACAGGACTGCTAGAGGGGATACGGGTGGAGAAGGAAGTCACGGGACTGCTAGAGGGGATACGGGTGGAGAAGGAAGTCACAGGACTGCTAGAGGGGATACGGGTGGAGAAGGAAGTCACAGGACTGCTAGAGGGGATACGGGTGGAGAAGGAAGTCACAGGACTGCTAGAGGGGATACGGGTGGAGAAGGAAGTCACAGGACTGCTAGAGGGGATACGGGTGGAGAAGGAAGTCACAGGACTGCTAGAGGGGATACGGGTGGAGAAGGAAGTCACAGGACTGCTAGAGGGGATACGGGTGGAGAAGGAAGTCACAGGACTGCTAGAGGGGATACGGGTGGAGAAGGAAGTCGCAGGACTGCTAGAGGGGATACGGGTGGAGAAGGAAGTCACATGACTGCTAGAGGGGATACGGGTGGAGAAGGAAGTCACAGGACTGCTAGAGGGGATACGGGTGGAGAAGGAAGTCACAGGACTGCTAGAGGGGATACGGGTGGAGAAGGAAGTCACAGGACTGCTAGAGGGGATACGGGTGGAGAAGGAAGTCACAGGACTGCTAGAGGGGATACGGGTGGAGAAGGAAGTCACAGGACTGCTAGAGGGGATACGGGTGGAGAAGGAAGTCACAGGACTGCTAGAGGGGATACGGGTGGAGAAGGAAGTCACAGGACTGCTAGAGGGGATACGGGTGGAGAAGGAAGTCACAGGACTGCTAGAGGGGATACGGGTGGAGAAGGAAGTCACAGGACTGCTAGAGGGGATACGGGTGGAGAAGGAAGTCACAGGACTGCTAGAGGGGATACGGGTGGAGAAGGAAGTCACAGGACTGCTAGAGGGGATACGGGTGGAGAAGGAAGTCACAGGACTGCTAGAGGGGATACGGGTGGAGAAGGAAGTCACAGGACTGCTAGAGGGGATACGGGTGGAGAAGGAAGTCACAGGACTGCTAGAGGGGATACGGGTGGAGAAGGAAGTCACAGGACTGCTAGAGGGGATACGGGTGGAGAAGGAAGTCACATGACTGCTAGAGGGGATACAGGTGGAGATCCGTGGAGTAGGTGAAGGAGGGCTTGAGGTCAGGGTCAGATCCCCATTCAGGGAGAAACAAGGGTTTGTTAACCCCATCACTTCGTCTTCCTGTCGAACACGTGGAAGAATTGGAGAGAAGAAGGAGTATATGGTCTGAAGGCAGCTGTCTCGACCCTCTGGGCAGAATTAAACCTGGTTAATCTTTCATAAATGTCCGCTGATTGTTTCACTCTGAGAATTAGAACCTAACAGAACCATCGTAGGAGCATAGTTTAATCTACGAGCTGTTTCGCACGCACACACACACACACACACACACCACACACACACACACACACACACACACACACACACACACACACACACACACCTCTTGTCCTGTGCTCTAGTGTATTGATCATACCTGGAATATACTGGCTCCATATGGAGTCCTCCAGGCACCCACCCACCCACCCACCCACCCACCCACCCACCCACCCCTTGTCCTGTGCTCTAGTGTATTGATCATACCTGGAATATACTGGCTCCATATGGAGTCCTCCAGGCATTCAGCAGGTTGTCCTTCCCTGTAGACACAAACCATTTACCTGGAGGGGGGAGGAGGGGGGGGAGGGGGGGGAGGGAGGAGGAGAGGGAGGGGGGTGGAGGGAGAGGAGGGAGGGAGGGATGGAGGAAGAAGGGTGAGGGAGGTAGAGACGGAGGGAGAGGGAGAAGGGTGAGGGAGGTAGAGATGGAGGGAGAGGGAGAAGGGTGAGGGAGGTAGAGATGGAGGGACAGGAGGGAGGGAGGTAGAGATGGAGGGAGGGAGGTAGAGACGGAGGGAGAGGAGGGAGGGAGGTAGAGATGGAGGGAGAGGAGGGAGGGAGGTAGAGACGGAGGGAGAAGGAGAGAGAGGGGTGAGGGAGGTAGAGAGAGGGATGAGGGAGAAAGGGAGAGATCAGGCCATGGAAATAGCAACTGATGGAACAGTCACACCTTCACAATGCAGATAACAAGGTGGATACACACTAAGCCAAGTCGCCCCCAACCACACTGGTCTGGTATTTTCTTCTCTATTGTCCTTTTCAACAACGTACCAGCCACTATGTAACCAGGTCAGCTCAGTACAACTTGGCAAAGTAGTGTGTGTTTTCTCCTGAACTCCGGGCAGGGCCGTTTGTACTGTGGTGTGTGTGTGTGTGTGTGTGTGTGTGTGTGTGTGTATGTGTGTGTGTGTGTGTGTGTGTGTGTGTGTGTGTGTGTGTGTGTTCTTACCGCAGTTAGCGAACTTGAGGGAGAGGACACAGCTCTCGTGGAGATGTAGCTGGTATTTGTCAGGCTTGGTGTGGTGAAGGACCTCTATGTTACTGCTCTCCATCCCTACAGCCAACCATTCCCCTGTCGGACAGTATCCCAGAGAGAAGATCTGGAGGGGGATTGCTCTTCATTAATACATTTGGACTTTTTTTTTAAATTTTTACAATTTAAATTTTTACAAGGAGCACGTGTATCGTCTAAGTTGAAAAATGTATAAACACACAAAGATATTTAGGACCACAATGAAACAATATTTGAGTTAATAAATCTAAAATCCTTCATTTCTCCAAGGCACACTGGTGCTCCTAAATGAAAGTTCCAGCTCTCAGAATAGTTAGAACCAAATGCACATAAAATGGTCACACTGCAGGGTTTATAAGCCTTACTCAAAGGCACAACGGCAGAAGGTAGATACTGGGATTTTGATACCAGTGTGTGTGTGTGTGTGTGGTGTGGTGTGGTGTGGTGTGGTGTGTGTGTGTGTGGTGTGTGCGTGTGCGTGTGCGGGTGCGTGTGGTGTGGTGTGTGTGTGTGTGTGTGTGGTGTGGTGTGGTGTGGTGTGTGTGTGGTGTGGTGTGTGTGGTGTGGTGTGGTGTGGTGTGTGTGGTGTGTGTGTGGTGTGGTGTGGTGTGGTGTGGTGTGGTGTGTGTGGTGTGGTGTGGTGTGTGTGTGGTGTGGTGTGGTGTGGTGTGTGTGGTGTGGTGTGTGTGTGGTGTGGTGTGGTGTGGTGTGGTGTGTGTGGTGTGGTGTGGTGTGTGTGTGGTGTGTGTGGTGTGGTGTGGTGTGGTGTGTGTGTGTGTGTGTGGTGTGGTGTGGTGTGATGTGTGTGGTGTGTGTGTGTGTGAGTGAGAGAGAGAGCGTACCTGTGAGATGAAGTCGTGCTGCTGTAGTTGTCGTCCCTCTCTCAGGTCCCAGGAGCGTACCGTGTTGTCCAGACCTCCTGTCCACAGCTTGGTCCCATCGTGAGAGATATCTATACAGCTGGCCCCATCCGTATGGCCTTGGAACTGCCTGTGAGAAACCATTTGTTATACAAAGTCCTTATAAACCATGTATGTACAGACTATGTCCTTACAGACCTTTAAACACCTGCAGAGCCAAGTACTCCGACACAACCACTGGTAGTCTCATATGTCCTTACAGACCGCGTCCTAAACCCACAGGTAGTCCTTACAATCTATACCTTCTTACAAACCACATGGTGGGACAAGATGGCGCCCGACCGTCCTGTTTTCTTAGCAAACTCCCCCCCCCCCCCCCAGAACGTTTGTTGTATTATTACATACACCTGGAAATAACTTTTGGATATAAGATCGGAGATCACGCACCAGAAATTAGAGATGGCATTTTTCAGTTCTGCCCACACATTTTCTGTAGGATTGAGGTCAGGGCTTTGTGATGGCCACTCAAACACCTTGACTTTGTTGTCCTTAAGCCATTTTGCCACAACTTTGGAAGTATGCTTGGGGTCATTGTCCATTTGGAAGACCCATTTGTAACCAAGCTTTAACTTCCTGACTGATGTCTTGAGATTTTGCTTCAATATATCCAGAAAATGTTCCCTTCCTCATGATGTCGTCTATTTTGTGAAGATCACCAGTCCCTCCTGCAGCAAAGCACCCCCACAACTTGATGCTGCCACCCCCGTGCTTCACGGTTGGGATGGTTTTCTTCGGCTTGCAAGCCTCCCCCTTTTTCCTCCAAACATAACGATGGTCATTATGGCCAAACAGTTCTTTTTTGTTTCATCAGACCAGAGGACATTTCTCCAAAAAGTACGATCTTTGTCCCCATGTGCAGTTGCAAACCGTAGTCTGGCTTTATTTATGGTGGTTTTGGAGCAGTGGCTTCTTCCTTGTCGATATAGGACTCGTTTTACTGTGGATATAGATACTTTTGTACCTGTTTCCTCCAGCATCTTCACAAGGTCCTTTGCTGTTGTTCTGGGATTGATTTGTACTTTTCATCTCTCGGAGACAGAACGCGTCTCCTTCCTAAGCGGTATGACGGCTGCATGATCCCGTGGTGTTTATACTTGCGTATTATTGTTTGTACAGATGAACGTGGTACCTTCAGGCGTTTGGAAATTGCTCCCAAAGATGAACCAGACTCGTGTAGGTCCACAATTTTGTTTTTGAGGTCTTGGCTGATTTCTTTTGATTTTCCCATGATGTCAAGCAAAGAGGCACTGAGTTGGAAGGTAGGCCTTGAAATACATCCACAGGTACACCTCCAATTGACTCAAACTATGTCAACTGTAGCTGTATTCTAGTCATGAATAACTTATACACATAACAGATTTTTTTTTTGTATATTGTTTTTCTTTACTGCTAGGTATTATTACTGCACTGTTGGAGCTAGAAACACAAACATTAAGTTGCACCTGCAAGTCCGTGACCAATAAACATTGAATTCGATGCGCTCAGAAACTCCCACATACCAGTAGAAGCCACAAACACATCCCCAGCCATCTCATCTTCTCCTACCTGACGAGAGTCTGGTTGTGTAGGTCCCAGACGGCGATGTTCCCATCGCTGCAACAGGAGAAACAGACCTTGGCATCTGGGGAGATGGCGAGGGCGTAGCAGGCCGGGGCGGAGGACGTCAGCTCAGCCTTGATACGAGGCGTCTGGGAGGCCAGGTCCCAGATGGTTAAAGTACTGGCCTCTCCTCCTACGATGAGGGTACGACCGTCAGGGAGCAGCTTACAGGAACGGATGTAGTTATCCCTGTTCTGGTAGACAAGAGGAAACAGACTAATCAATACACAACACCACAGGTCAAGGGATCCGGCCTGAGGTTCTGGACGGACGGACGGACGGAAGGACGGACGGACAGACGGAAGGACAGACAGACAGACGGAAGGATGGACAGACGGACGGACAGAAGGACAGACGGAAGGACAGACGGAAGGACGGACAGACGGACGGACAGACGGAAGGACAGACGGACAGACAGACGGAAGGACAGACGGAAGGACGAACGGACGGAAGGACAGACGGACGGACAGACGGAAGGACAGACAGACGGAAGGACAGACAGACGGAAGGACGAACGGACGGAAGGACAGACAGACGGAAGGACAGACGGAAGGACGAACGGACGGACAGACGGAAGGACAGACGGACGGAAGGACAGACAGACGGACGGACGGACGGACAGACAGACAGGCAGGCAGGCAGGCAGGCAGAGACAGACGGAAGGACAGACGGAAGGACGAACGGACGGACGGACAGACGGAAGGACAGACGGACGGACGGACAGACAGACAGGCAGGCAGGCAGGCAGAGACAGACGGAAGGACAGAACATGAATTTTATTCCTACCATCGTAGTATTGGTTATTAAGGTGTGGCACTAGCCATGTTAAGGTCAAGGGTTCAATTCCCACTCAAAGATCACATACACAAACAAAAAACCCTTAGATCAAAGAAAACACCAGACAGTCTAGTTGAGAGACAGGACTCTTGTTGACTGGCTGATGTCCCAGATATTCCATAGTATTATATATTATTATATATTATAATATAGTATTATATAGTATTATAAATTATAATATAGTATTATATATTATGATATAGTATAATATAGTATTATATAGTATTCCATAGTATTATATAGTATTATATATTAAAATATAGTATTGTATAGTATTATATAGTATTCCATAGTATTATATAGTATTATATATTATAATATAGTATTATATAGTATTCCATAGTATTATATAGTATTATATATTATAATATAGTATTATATAGTATTCCATAGTATTATATAGTATTATATATTATAATATTGTCCTCACCAGACAGTCTAGTTGAGAGACAGGACTCTTGCTGCCCGGTTGGCTGATGTCCTAGATATTCCATAGTATTATATAGTATTATATAGTATAATATTGTCCTCACCAGACAGTCTAGTTGAGAGACAGGACTCTTGCTGCCCGGTTGGCTGATGTCCCAGATCTTGACACAGCCCTTCCCTCCTGTGTAGACGTGTCTGGTCGGGTTGGATATAGTGACGGCACACACCACCTCGCCGTGGCTCAGCGTGTTGATCTGCCGGGCGTGCCGGGGAATCCCCGGGCCTATCAGGGCGTCCGGAGGGAACGGTACCGGCTGCATCTGGCCGTCCGCGCTCACGTGGAAGGAGTAGGCTCTGGAAGATGAGACGTGGGCTCTCGTTAGTACTGCTGGGTGGCGTTCATTTGGTACCAAATGGAAGAAAACGGACTGAAAAAGGAAGGGACTAGCTGGAGTCATCCAATAACAAACACTAATTTTCCTTTGCAAGAGGTTTTGTTACGGTAATGAACATGACCCTGATGATTGTTAGTCTAAGAGATAGATGGTCCTTCAGTCCTACATTACCTAAGACAGACAGAGAGAGACAGACAGGGAGAGAGAGAGACAGAGAGACAGATGGGGAGAGAGAGAGACAGACAGGGAGGGAGAGAGACAGACGGGGGGAGAGAGAGAGAGAGACAGGGAGAGAGAAAGACAGACAGGGAGGGAGAGAGACAGACAGGGAGAGAGAGAGACAGACGTGGAGAGAGAGAGACAGACAGGGAGAGAGAGAGACAGACATAGAGACAGACGTGGAGAGAGAGAGACAGACAGGAAGAGAGAGACAGATGTGGAGAGGGAGAGAGAGACAGGGAGAGAGCGCGACAGACAGGGAGAGAGCGACAGACAGGGAGAGAGAGAGACAGACGTGGAGAGAGAGAGAGAGACAGACAGGGAGAGAGAGAAACAAACAGGGAGAGAGAGAGACAGAAACAGAGACAGCCAGACAGACAGCCAGACAGAGAGACAGCCAGACAGAGAGACAGCCAGAGAGAGACAGCCAGAGAGAGAGAGCCAGAGAGAGAGAGAGCCATCCAGACAGAGAGAGACAGACAGACAGCCAGCCAGCCAGACAGAGACAGAAAGACAGACACACAATCCAGACAGACAGACTAAGAGCAGAACCCAGAGTGTATATGGTACTCAGAGAGACATCCAGACAGACAAAGAGTAGAACCCAGAGTGTATATGGTACTCAGAGAGACAGACAGACTAAGAGCAGAACCCAGAGTGTATATGGTACTCAGAGAGAGACAGACAGGCTTAGAGCAGAACCCAGAGTGTATATGGTACTCAGACAGACAGACAGACTAAGAGCAGAACCCAGAGTGTATATGGTACTCAGAGAGACAGACAGACTAAGAGCAGAACCCAGAGTGTATATGGTACTCAGAGAGACAGACAGACTAAGAGCAGAACCCAGAGTGTATATGGTACTCAGAGAGAGACATCCAGACAGACAGACTAAGAGCAGAACCCAGAGTGTATATGGTACTCAGACAGACAGACAGACAGACTAAGAGCAGAACCCAGAGTGTATATGGTACTCAGAGAGACAGACAGACTAAGAGCAGAACCCAGAGTGTATATGGTACTCAGAGAGAGACAGACAGACAGACTAAGAGCAGAACCCAGAGTGTATATGGTACTCAGAGAGACAGACAGACTAAGAGCAAAACCCAGAGTGTATATGGTACTCAGAGAGACAGACAGACTAAGAGCAGAACCCAGAGTGTATATGGTACTCAGAGAGAGATCCAGACAGACAGACCAAGAGCAGAACCCAGAGTGTATATGGTACTCACGGTTTTCCTCCAGATATAGACGTGAGACTGGCTGGAAGCCCCGGTCTCATGTGGGGATGAGGATCAAATCCCTGCAACAGAACAAACACAGGGACAACATGACATAACCTACGCAACATACTCTTTACATAACATACAGAGTAGCCTTGCGGAGAAGCTTCCCTCCATGGACAGCCTGGTGAAGTCAATGGTAGAAAGGAGATGGGTGGAAGCCCTGTTTAAATCAGTAACGCCTCGCAAACACGTCAAAACCATGCCAACAATGCCTTGCTTGGGCAGAGCTAATGGGCAATAGACCTCATTAGCTGGAGGTTGGGTATAGACCTCATCAACAGGAAGTTCGGTAAAGACCTCATCAATATGACGTTGGGTACAGACCTCATCAACAGGAAGTTGGGTATAAGACCTCATTAGTTGGATGTTGGGTATAGACCTCATCAGCTGGAGGTTGGGTATAGACCTCATCAACAGGAAGTTCGGTAAAGACCTCATCAATATGACGTTGGGTACAGACCTCATCAACAGGATGTTGGGTACAGACCTCATCAATATGACGTTGGGTACAGACCTCATCAACAGGATGTTGGGTACAGACCTCATCAACAGGATGTTGGGTACAGACCTCATCAATATGATGTTGGGTACAGACCTCATCAACAGGATGTTGGGTATAGACCTCATCAACAGGATGTTGGGTATAGACCTCATCAATATGATGTTGGGTACAGACCTCATCAACAGGATGTTGGGTATAGACCTCATCAACAGGATGTTGGGTACAGACCTCATCAACAGGATGTTGGGTACAGACCTCATCAACAGGATGTTGGGTACAGACCTCATCAACAGGATGTTGGGTATAGACCTCATCAATATGACGTTGGGTACAGACCTCATCAACAGGATGTTGGGTACAGACCTCATCAACAGGATGTTGGGTACAGACCTCATCAACAGGATGTTGGGTATAGACCTCATCAACAGGATGTTGGGTACAGACCTCATCAATATGACATTGGGTATGGACCTCAACAGGATGTTGGGTACAGACCTCATCAACAGGACGTTGGGTATAGACCTCATCAACAGGATGTTGGGTACAGACCTCATCAATATGACGTTGGGTATAGACCTCATCAACAGGATGTTGGGTACAGACCTCATCAATATGACATTGGGTATAGACCTCATCAACAGGATGTTGGGTACAGACCTCATCAACAGGATGTTGGGTACAGACCTCATCAACAGAATGTTGGGTACAGACCTCATCAACAGGATGTTGGGTATAGACCTCATCAACAGGATGTTGGGTACAGACCTCATCAACAGGATGTTGGGTACAGACCTCATCAACAGGATGTTGGGTACAGACCTCATCAACAGGATGTTGGGTACAGACCTCATCAACAGGATGTTGGGTACAGACCTCATCAACAGGATGTTGGGTATAGACCTCATCAGCTGGAGGTTGGGTATAGACCTCATCAACAGGAAGTTGGGTACAGACCTCATCAACAGGATGTTGGGTACAGACCTCATCAGATGGATGTTGGGTATAGACCTCATCAGATGGATGTTGGGTACAGACCTCATCAACAGGATGTTGGGTACAGACCTCATCAACAGGATGTTGGGTATAGACCTCATCAACAGGATGTTGGGTACAGACCTCATCAACAGGATGTTAGGTATAGACCTCATCAGATGGATGTTGGGTACAGACCTCATCAATATGACATTGGGTATGGACCTCATCAGATGGATGTTGGGTACAGACCTCATCAATATGACATTGGGTATAGACCTCATCAACAGGATGTTGGGTACAGACCTCATCAATATGACGTTGGGTATAGACCTCATCAACAGGATGTTGGGTACAGACCTCATCAACAGGACGTTGGGTATAGACCTCATCAACAGGATGTTGGGTACAGACCTCATCAATATGACATTGGGTACAGACCTCATCAGATGGATGTTGGGTATAGACCTCATCAACAGGATGTTGGGTACAGACCTCATCAACAGGATGTTGGGTACAGACCTCATCAACAGGATGTTGGGTACAGACCTCATCAACAGGATGTTGGGTATAGACCTCATCAATATGACGTTGGGTATAGACCTCATCAGCTGGATGTTGGGTATAGACCTCATCAACAGGATGTTGGGTACAGACCTCATCAACAGGATGTTGGGTACAGACCTCATCAGATGGATGTTGGGTATAGACCTCATCAACAGGATGTTGGGTACAGACCTCATCAATATGACATTGGGTATGGACCTCATCAGATGGATGTTGGGTACAGACCTCATCAATATGACATTGGGTATAGACCTCATCAACAGGATGTTGGGTACAGACCTCATCAATATGACGTTGGGTATAGACCTCATCAACAGGATGTTGGGTACAGACCTCATCAACAGGACGTTGGGTATAGACCTCATCAACAGGATGTTGGGTACAGACCTCATCAATATGACATTGGGTACAGACCTCATCAGATGGATGTTGGGTATAGACCTCATCAACAGGATGTTGGGTACAGACCTCATCAATATGACGTTGGGTATAGACCTCATCAGCTGGATGTTGGGTATAGACCTCATCAACAGGATGTTGGGTACAGACCTCATCAACAGGATGTTGGGTACAGACCTCATCAGATGGATGTTGGGTATAGACCTCATCAACAGGATGTTGGGTACAGACCTCATCAACAGGATGTTGGGTACAGACCTCATCAACAGGAAGTTGGGTATAAGACCTCATTAGTTGGATGTTGGGTATAGACCTCATCAGCTGGAGGTTGGGTATAGACCTCATCAACAGGAAGTTCGGTAAAGACCTCATCAATATGACGTTGGGTACAGACCTCATCAACAGGATGTTGGGTACAGACCTCATCAATATGACGTTGGGTACAGACCTCATCAACAGGATGTTGGGTACAGACCTCATCAACAGGATGTTGGGTACAGACCTCATCAATATGATGTTGGGTACAGACCTCATCAACAGGATGTTGGGTATAGACCTCATCAACAGGATGTTGGGTATAGACCTCATCAATATGATGTTGGGTACAGACCTCATCAACAGGATGTTGGGTATAGACCTCATCAACAGGATGTTGGGTACAGACCTCATCAACAGGATGTTGGGTACAGACCTCATCAACAGGATGTTGGGTACAGACCTCATCAACAGGATGTTGGGTATAGACCTCATCAATATGACGTTGGGTACAGACCTCATCAACAGGATGTTGGGTACAGACCTCATCAACAGGATGTTGGGTACAGACCTCATCAACAGGATGTTGGGTATAGACCTCATCAACAGGATGTTGGGTACAGACCTCATCAATATGACATTGGGTATGGACCTCAACAGGATGTTGGGTACAGACCTCATCAACAGGACGTTGGGTATAGACCTCATCAACAGGATGTTGGGTACAGACCTCATCAATATGACGTTGGGTATAGACCTCATCAACAGGATGTTGGGTACAGACCTCATCAATATGACATTGGGTATAGACCTCATCAACAGGATGTTGGGTACAGACCTCATCAACAGGATGTTGGGTACAGACCTCATCAACAGGATGTTGGGTACAGACCTCATCAACAGGATGTTGGGTATAGACCTCATCAACAGGATGTTGGGTACAGACCTCATCAACAGGATGTTGGGTACAGACCTCATCAACAGGATGTTGGGTACAGACCTCATCAACAGGATGTTGGGTACAGACCTCATCAACAGGATGTTGGGTACAGACCTCATCAACAGGATGTTGGGTATAGACCTCATCAGCTGGAGGTTGGGTATAGACCTCATCAACAGGAAGTTGGGTACAGACCTCATCAACAGGATGTTGGGTACAGACCTCATCAGATGGATGTTGGGTATAGACCTCATCAGATGGATGTTGGGTACAGACCTCATCAACAGGATGTTGGGTACAGACCTCATCAACAGGATGTTGGGTATAGACCTCATCAACAGGATGTTGGGTACAGACCTCATCAACAGGATGTTAGGTATAGACCTCATCAGATGGATGTTGGGTACAGACCTCATCAATATGACATTGGGTATGGACCTCATCAGATGGATGTTGGGTACAGACCTCATCAATATGACATTGGGTATGGACCTCATCAGATGGATGTTGGGTACAGACCTCATCAATATGACATTGGGTATAGACCTCATCAACAGGACGTTGGGTATAGACCTCATCAACAGGATGTTGGGTACAGACCTCATCAATATGACATTGGGTACAGACCTCATCAGATGGATGTTGGGTATAGACCTCATCAACAGGATGTTGGGTACAGACCTCATCAACAGGATGTTGGGTACAGACCTCATCAACAGGATGTTGGGTACAGACCTCATCAACAGGATGTTGGGTATAGACCTCATCAATATGACGTTGGGTATAGACCTCATCAGCTGGATGTTGGGTATAGACCTCATCAACAGGATGTTGGGTACAGACCTCATCAACAGGATGTTGGGTACAGACCTCATCAGATGGATGTTGGGTATAGACCTCATCAACAGGATGTTGGGTACAGACCTCATCAATATGACATTGGGTATGGACCTCATCAGATGGATGTTGGGTACAGACCTCATCAATATGACATTGGGTATAGACCTCATCAACAGGATGTTGGGTACAGACCTCATCAATATGACGTTGGGTATAGACCTCATCAACAGGATGTTGGGTACAGACCTCATCAACAGGACGTTGGGTATAGACCTCATCAACAGGATGTTGGGTACAGACCTCATCAATATGACATTGGGTACAGACCTCATCAGATGGATGTTGGGTATAGACCTCATCAACAGGATGTTGGGTACAGACCTCATCAATATGACGTTGGGTATAGACCTCATCAGCTGGATGTTGGGTATAGACCTCATCAACAGGATGTTGGGTACAGACCTCATCAACAGGATGTTGGGTACAGACCTCATCAGATGGATGTTGGGTATAGACCTCATCAACAGGATGTTGGGTACAGACCTCATCAACAGGATGTTGGGTACAGACCTCATCAACATGACGTTGGGTACAGACCTCATCAGATGGATGTTGGGTACAGACCTCATCAATATGGCATTGGGTATAGACCTCATCAACAGGATGTTGGGTATAGACCAACTTCTGGATAAATAGTTTTTACTACAGGTTTTCTTCCATTTTCTGCAATGTTGCAAACTAGCACACGCAACAAGTTTCCAAAACGTTTCCTATCTGGTCGTAAAACAGTGACGAACAGAACATAATGCTTCTACGGGCATGTGGGTGGGAGGGTTGTTGAAAGAGAAAGATCCAATTAAAATGTAGCTGCTGGAATCCAGCTGCTCACTCTAACAGTTTTGGCTAAAAAAATAAATTCACCACACCTCCAAAAAAGGACACGCGACAACAACGTAATGTATGGAGATTTTGAGCAACGCGAGACTATCTACAGTAAACACCTACAAAAAAAATAAAAAATAAAAGATTCAACATTATAATAACCTCTACGATGACTCACACAAACCCACACCGAGATAGATAGGGACGCTGGTGATCAGCAGCAGTATATCTCACCATGGGCGATCGTCCGTAAGCTGCAACGGCAGCGCTCATCTGAGGGGAGACGTGCAGTCCCGCGTAGACACCAGGGCTGGTCAGACCTCCGTTCATCTCAGGATAATGACCCATCATAACGAAGGGAGGGTACAGGGGAGTCCTCAGAGCTGTTGGAGGAGGAGGTCGTGGATAATTACCATCACATTACTGTTGTTGTTGATGACGTTACGAATACACAGTATGTTTGGTATTATATATATTGTCATGTGTCACAATATTTTTTTTTTTATCCAAAATGGTTGAACTCAACTGTCACTATAGTTTTGACAAAATTCCCAGAAGTTTGTAAGACCCTGGTTAATGAAGAATTAGACAAAGCCCCCAGAAGTTTATAAGACCCTGGTTAATGAAGAATTAGACAAAGCCCCCAGTCTGCAACAGGTTAGTTGTTAAACTCAGAGAACGTTCTGAAGTTAAAAAATAAAACATTGAAAATGAACAATCAGTATTAAATACACCCCAGGTCACAGCAGAGGACAAAGACAGAGAGATGTCTTTTATTTAACCTTTATTTAACTAGGCAAGTCAATTAAGAACAAATTCTTAATTACAATGACGGCCGACACCGGCCAAACCCGGACGACGCTGGGCCAATACAGGCTGGAATCGAACCAGGAACTATAGTGACACCTCTTGCACTGAGATACAGTGCCTGAGACCGCTGCGCCACTCGGGAGCCAACAGAAGAAATAGAAGTGTGCGAGCCAAAGCCCTTGGCTTCCTGAGAGGCCTGAAGCCAGTCTCGTGGGTGTGAGAGCAGCAGCACGAACACACAGGCTCCATGCCGAAACAAATAGGCACTATTGTCATGACATAAACCATTTGGAATAAAAAACATTTTTTTTTTACAAATTGAGAAAGTGAAACAGAAGGAACGAGAGAGAAAGAGAGACTTGCTTTGGCAATGTTAACACATGTTTCCCATGCCAATAAAGCCCTTGAATTGAATTGACATTACTGAAGACATACAGCCAGATCAGTCAAAGTAGAGAGAGAGAGACAAAGGAGCCACACACTCAGTCACAGATGCAGAACACAGAGACCATTCAGCTAAGCCCTTGGTTTCCAGAGAGGACTGCTCTGCCAGTCTAGAGAGGGCTGCTCTGCCAGTCTAGAGAGGGCTGCTCTGCCAGTCTAGAGAGGGCTGCTCTGCGAGTCTAGAGAGGGCTGCTCTGCGAGTCTAGAGAGGGCTGCTCTGCCAGTCTAGAGAGGGCTGCTCTGCGAGTCTAGAGAGGGCTGCTCTGCCAGTCTAGAGAGGGCTGCTCTGCCAGTCTAGAGAGGGCTGATCTGCCAGTCTAGAGAGGGCTGCTCTGCCAGTCTAGAGAGGGCTGCTCTGCCAGTCTAGAGAGGGCTGCTCTGCCAGTCTAGAGAGGGCTGCTCTGCCAGTCTAGAGAGGGCTGCTCTGCCAGTCTAGAGAGGGCTGCTCTGCCAGTCTAGAGAGGGCTGCTCTGCCAGTCTAGAGAGGGCTGCTCTGCCAGTCTAGAGAGGGCTGATCTGCCAGTCTAGAGAGGGCTGCTCTGCCAGTCTAGAGAGGGCTGCTCTGCCAGTCTAGAGAGGGCTGATCTGCCAGTCTAGAGAGGGCTGATCTGCCAGTCTAGAGAGGGCTGCTCTGCCAGTCTAGAGAGGGCTGCTCTGCCAGTCTAGAGAGGGCTGCTCTGCCAGTCTAGAGAGGGCTGCTCTGCCAGTCTAGAGAGGGCTGCTCTGCCAGTCTAGAGAGGGCTGCTCTGCGAGTCTAGAGAGGGCTGCTCTGCCAGTCTAGAGAGGGCTGCTCTGCCAGTCTAGAGAGGGCTGCTCTGCCAGTCTACAGAGGGCTGATCTCGGTCTTTTTTGTTTGCGCACATTATCATATTTAGTTTGCCTCCATTCGAAACTTGTGCTAATTTTGTTAGCATTCTGGTAAAAGACTACTTTTGACCAGAGCTCTATGGGCCTAATTAAAAGTAGTGCACTACATGGGGAGGTGGGTTAACTTTGGGACGCAGACAGAGCTTGCCAGTGAGAATGCAGTACTAACCTAGAGCCTCCATGCCAGGGGGTTTGCCCAGGATGGGCCGCAGCCCAGGAGTGGTGGAGGTGCCTGGGGTGGGGGCGTCGCTACGAGGGGTGGGGGTGGTCGACTTCAGGCCTGGCATTGATGACTTGTCATTCTGCACAAGAGGAGAGAGAGAGGGAGGGACGGAGAGAGGAAGATGGAGGGAGAGGGATTAACAAATGTGGGCCCGCCAACTGATTTGCAGCCAGACTTCAGTGGCTTTAACTGTCTGTTTCCCAGTCCTGTCTGTTTCCCTGTCTGTTTCCCTGTCCTGCCTGTTTCCCTGTCTGTTTCCCTGTCCTGTCTGTTTCCCTGTCCAGTTTTTTTTACCTTTATTTAACCAGGCAAGTCAGTTAAGAACAAATACTTATTTCCAATGACGGCCTAGGAACAGTGGGTTAACTGCCTGTTCAGGGGCAGAACGACAGATTTGTACCTTGTCAGCTCGGGGGTTTGAACTCGCAACCTTCAGGTTACTAGTCCAACGCTCTAACCACTAGGCTACACTGCCGCTGTCTGTGTCCCTGTCCTGCCTGTTTCCCTGTCCTGTCTGTGTCCCTGTCCTGCCTGTTTCCCTGTCCTGTCTGTGTCCCTGTCCTGCCTGTTTCCCTGTCCTGTCTGTGTCCCTGTCCTGCCTGTTTCCCTGTCCTGCCTGTTTCCCTGTCCTGCCTGTTTCCCTGTCCTGTCTGTTTCCCAGTCCTGTCTGTTTCCCAGTCCTGTCTGTTTCCCTGTCATGTCTGTTTCCCTGTCCTGTCTGTTTCCCTGTCTGTTTCCCTGTCCTGTCTGTTTCCCTGTCCTGTCTGTTTCCCAGTCCTGTCTGTTTCCCAGTCCTGCCTGTTTCCCTGTCTGTTTCCCTGTCCTGTCTGTTTCCCTGTCTGTTTCCCTGTCCTGTCTGTTTCCCTGTCCTGTCTGTTTCCCTGTCCTGTCTGTTTCCCAGTCCTGCCTGTTTCCCTGTCTGTTTCCCTGTCCTGTCTGTTTCCCCCTGTCCTGTCTGTTTCCCTGTCTGTTTCCCTGTCCTGTCTGTTTCCCTGTCCTGTCTGTTTCCCTGTCTGTTTCCCTGTCTGTTTCCCAGTCCTGTCTGTTTCCCAGTCCTGTCTGTTTCCCTGTCTGTTTCCCTGTCCTGTCTGTTTCCCTGTCCTGTCTGTTTCCCAGTCCTGCCTGTTTCCCTGTCTGTTTCCCTGTCCTGTCTGTTTCCCCCTGTCCTGTCTGTTTCCCTGTCTGTTTCCCTGTCCTGTCTGTTTCCCTGTCCTGTCTGTTTCCCTGTCTGTTTCCCTGTCCTGTCTGTTTCCCTGTCCTGTCTGTTTCCCAGTCCTGCCTGTTTCCCTGTCTGTTTCCCTGTCCTGTCTGTTTCCCCCTGTCCTGTCTGTTTCCCTGTCTGTTTCCCTGTCCTGCCTGTTTCCCTGTCCTGTCTGTTTCCCAGTCCTGTCTGTTTCCCAGTCCTGTCTGTTTCCCTGTCTGTTTCCCTGTCCTGTCTGTTTCCCTGTCCTGTCTGTTTCCCAGTCCTGTCTGTTTCCCTGTCTGTTTCCCAGTCCTGTCTGTTTCCCTGTCCTGTCTGTTTCCCTGTCCTGTCTGTTTCCCTGTCTGTTTCCCAGTCATGTCTGTTTCCCTGTCCTGCCTGTTTCCCTGTCCTGTCTGTTTCCCCCTGTCCTGTCTGTTTCCCTGTCTGTTTCCCTGTCCTGTCTGTTTCCCTGTCTGTTTCCCTGTCCTGTCTGTTTCCCTGTCCTGTCTGTTTCCCTGTCTGTTTCCCAGTCATGTCTGTTTCCCTGTCCTGCCTGTTTCCCTTTCCTGTCTGTTTCCCCCTGTCCTGTCTGTTTCCCTGTCATGTACTGTCTGTTTCCCATTACTGTCTGTTTCCCTGTCCTGTCTGTTTCCCAGTCCTGTCTGTTTCCCAGTCCTGTCTGTTTCCCTGTCCTGTCTGTTTCCCTGTCCTGTCTGTTTCCCTGTCTGTTTCCCTGTCCTGCCTGTTTCCCAGTCCTGCCTGTTTCCCTGTCTGTTTCCCTGTCCTGTCTGTTTCCCCCTGTCCTGTCTGTTTCCCTGTCTGTTTCCTTGTCCTGCCTGTTTCCCTGTCCTGTCTGTTTCCCAGTCCTGTCTGTTTCCCTGTCCTGCCTGTTTCCCTGTCCTGCCTGTTTCCCAGTCCTGTCTGTTTCCCTGTCATGTCTGTTTCCCAGTCATGTCTGTTTCCCTGTCTGTTTCCCTGTCCTGTCTGTTTTCCAGTCCTGTCGGTTTCCCTGTCCTGTCTGTTTCCCTGTCCTGCCTGTTTCCCTGTCCTGCCTGTTTCCCTTTCCTGCCTGTTTCCCTGTCTGTTTCCCTGTCCTGTCTGTTTCCCTGTCCTGTCTGTTTCCCTGTGTTTCCCTGTCCTGTCTGTTTCCCTGTCCTGTCTGTTTCCCTGTCCTGTCTGTTTCCCTGTCCTGTCTGTTTCCCTGTCCTGCCTGTTTCCCCGTCTGTTACCCTGTCCTGTCTGTTTCCCAGTCCCATCTGTTTCCCTGTCTGTTTCCCTTTCCTGTCTGTTTCCCCCTGTCCTGTCTGTTTCCCTGTCATGTCCTGTCTGTTTCCCTTTCCTGTCTGTTTCCCAGTCCTGTCTGTTTCCCATTACTGTCTGTTTCCCAGTCCTGTCTATTTCCCCCTGTCCTGTCTGTTTCCCTGTCCTGTCTGTTTCCCATTACTGTCTGTTTCCCAGTCCTGTCTGTTTCCCTGTCCTGCCTGTTTCCCTGTCCTGTCTGTTTCCCTGTCCTGCCTGTTTCCCTGTCCTGTCTGTTTCCCAGTCCTGTCTGTTTCCCTGTCCTGCCTGTTTCCCTGTCCTGTCTGTTTCCCATTACTGTCTGTTTCCCAGTCCTGTCTATTTCCCCCTGTCCTGTCTGTTTCCCTGTCCTGTCTGTTTCCCAGTCCTGTCTGTTTCCCAGTCCTGTCTGTTTCCCTGTCTGTTTCCCTGTCCTGTCTGTTTCCCAGTCCTGTCTGTTTCCCAGTCCTGTCTGTTTCCCAGTCCTGTCTGTTTCCCAGTCTGTTTCCCTGTCCTGTCTGTTTCCCAGTCCTGTCTGTTTCCCAGTCCTGTCTGTTTCCCTGTCTGTTTCCCTGTCCTGTCTGTTTCCCTGTCCTGTCTGTTTCCCTGTCCTGTCTGTTTCCCTGTCCTGTCTGTTTCCCTGTCCTGTCTGTTTCCCAGTCCTGCCTGTTTCCCTGTCTGTTTCCCTGTCCTGTCTGTTTCCCCCTGTCCTGTCTGTTTCCCTGTCTGTTTCCCTGTCCTGTCTGTTTCCCTGTCCTGTCTGTTTCCCTGTCTGTTTCCCTGTCTGTTTCCCAGTCCTGTCTGTTTCCCTGTCCTGTCTGTTTCCCTGTCCTGTCTGTTTCCCTGTCCTGTCTGTTTCCCAGTCTGTTTCCCTGTCCTGTCTGTTTCCCCCTGTCCTGTCTGTTTCCCTGTCTGTTTCCCTGTCCTGTCTGTTTCCCTGTCCTGTCTGTTTCCCTGTCTGTTTCCCTGTCCTGTCTGTTTCCCTGTCCTGTCTGTTTCCCTGTCCTGCCTGTTTCCCAGTCCTGCCTGTTTCCCTGTCTGTTTCCCTGTCCTGTCTGTTTCCCCCTGTCCTGTCTGTTTCCCTGTCTGTTTCCCTGTCCTGCCTGTTTCCCTGTCCTGTCTGTTTCCCAGTCCTGTCTGTTTCCCAGTCCTGTCTGTTTCCCTGTCTGTTTCCCTGTCCTGTCTGTTTCCCTGTCCTGTCTGTTTCCCAGTCCTGTCTGTTTCCCTGTCTGTTTCCCAGTCCTGTCTGTTTCCCAGTCCTGTCTGTTTCCCTGTCATGTCTGTTTCCCAGTCATGTCTGTTTCCCTGTCTGTTTCCCTGTCCTGTCTGTTTTCCAGTCCTGTCTGTTTCCCTGTCCTGTCTGTTTCCCTGTCCTGCCTGTTTCCCTGTCCTGCCTGTTTCCCTTTCCTGCCTGTTTCCCTGTCTGTTTCCCTGTCCTGTCTGTTTCCCTGTCCTGTCTGTTTCCCTGTGTTTCCCTGTCCTGTCTGTTTCCCTGTCCTGTCTGTTTCCCTGTCCTGTCTGTTTCCCTGTCCTGCCTGTTTCCCCGTCTGTTACCCTGTCCTGTCTGTTTCCCAGTCCCATCTGTTTCCCTGTCTGTTTCCCTTTCCTGTCTGTTTCCCCCTGTCCTGTCTGTTTCCCTGTCATGTCCTGTCTGTTTCCCTTTCCTGTCTGTTTCCCAGTCCTGTCTGTTTCCCATTACTGTCTGTTTCCCAGTCCTGTCTATTTCCCCCTGTCCTGTCTGTTTCCCTGTCCTGTCTGTTTCCCATTACTGTCTGTTTCCCAGTCCTGTCTGTTTCCCTGTCCTGCCTGTTTCCCTGTCCTGTCTGTTTCCCTGTCCTGCCTGTTTCCCTGTCCTGTCTGTTTCCCAGTCCTGTCTGTTTCCCTGTCCTGCCTGTTTCCCTGTCCTGTCTGTTTCCCATTACTGTCTGTTTCCCAGTCCTGTCTATTTCCCCCTGTCCTGTCTGTTTCCCTGTCCTGTCTGTTTCCCATTACTGTCTGTTTCCCAGTCCTGTCTGTTTCCCAGTCCTGTCTGTTTCCCTGTCTGTTTCCCTGTCCTGTCTGTTTCCCAGTCCTGTCTGTTTCCCAGTCCTGTCTGTTTCCCTGTCCTGTCTGTTTCCCAGTCCTGTCTGTTTCCCAGTCTGTTTCCCTGTCCTGTCTGTTTCCCTGTCCTGTCTGTTTCCCAGTCCTGTCTGTTTCCCTGTCCTGTCTGTTTCCCTGTCTGTTTCCCTGTCCTGTCTGTTTCCCTGTCCTGTCTGTTTCCCTGTCCTGTCTGTTTCCCAGTCCTGCCTGTTTCCCTGTCTGTTTCCCTGTCCTGTCTGTTTCCCCCTGTCCTGTCTGTTTCCCTGTCTGTTTCCCTGTCCTGTCTGTTTCCCTGTCCTGTCTGTTTCCCTGTCTGTTTCCCTGTCTGTTTCCCAGTCCTGTCTGTTTCCCTGTCTGTTTCCCTGTCCTGTCTGTTTCCCTGTCCTGTCTGTTTCCCTGTCCTGTCTGTTTCCCAGTCCTGCCTGTTTCCCTGTCTGTTTCCCTGTCCTGTCTGTTTCCCCCTGTCCTGTCTGTTTCCCTGTCTGTTTCCCTGTCCTGTCTGTTTCCCTGTCCTGTCTGTTTCCCTGTCTGTTTCCCTGTCCTGTCTGTTTCCCTGTCCTGTCTGTTTCCCTGTCCTGCCTGTTTCCCAGTCCTGCCTGTTTCCCTGTCTGTTTCCCTGTCCTGTCTGTTTCCCCCTGTCCTGTCTGTTTCCCTGTCTGTTTCCCTGTCCTGCCTGTTTCCCTGTCCTGTCTGTTTCCCAGTCCTGTCTGTTTCCCTGTCTGTTTCCCTGTCCTGTCTGTTTCCCTGTCCTGTCTGTTTCCCAGTCCTGTCTGTTTCCCTGTCTGTTTCCCAGTCCTGTCTGTTTCCCTGTCCTGTCTGTTTCCCTGTCTGTTTCCCTGTCCTGTCTGTTTCCCTGTCTGTTTCCCAGTCATGTCTGTTTCCCTGTCCTGCCTGTTTCCCTGTCCTGTCTGTTTCCCCCTGTCCTGTCTGTTTCCCTGTCTGTTTCCCTGTCCTGTCTGTTTCCCTGTCCTGTCTGTTTCCCTGTCTGTTTCCCAGTCATGTCTGTTTCCCTGTCCTGCCTGTTTCCCTTTCCTGTCTGTTTCCCCCTGTCCTGTCTGTTTCCCTGTCATGTCCTGTCTGTTTCCCATTACTGTCTGTTTCCCTGTCCTGTCTGTTTCCCAGTCCTGTCTGTTTCCCAGTCCTGTCTGTTTCCCTGTCCTGTCTGTTTCCCTGTCATGCCTGTTTCCCAGTCCTGTCTGTTTCCCAGTCCTGCCTGTTTCCCTGTCTGTTTCCCTGTCCTGTCTGTTTCCCCCTGTCCTGTCTGTTTCCCTGTCTGTTTCCCTGTCCTGCCTGTTTCCCTGTCCTGTCTGTTTCCCAGTCCTGCCTGTTTCCCTGTCCTGTCTGTTTCCCTGTCTGTTTCCCTGTCCTGTCTGTTTCCCAGTCCTGTCTGTTTCCCTGTCCTGCCTGTTTCCCTGTCCTGTCTGTTTCCCAGTCCTGTCTGTTTCCCAGTCCTGTCTGTTTCCCTGTCCTGTCTGTTTCCTGTCCTGTCTGTTTCCTGTCCTGTCTGTTTCCCTGTCCTGTCTGTGTCCCTGTCCTGCCTGTTTCCCTGTCCTGCCTGTTTCCCTGTCCTGTCTGTTTCCCTGTCCTGTCTGTTTCCCTGTCCTGCCTGTTTCCCAGTCCTGTCTGTTTCCCTGTCCTGTCTGTTTCCCTGTCCTGTCTGTTTCCCAGTCCTGTCTGTTTCCCAGTCCTGTCTGTTTCCCTGTCCTGTCTGTTTCCCTGTCCTGTCTGTTTCCCTGTCCTGTCTGTTTCCCTGTCCTGTCTGTTTCCCTGTCCTGTCTGTTTCCCTGTCTGTTTCCCTGTCCTGTCTGTTTCCCTGTCCTGTCTGTTTCCCTGTCCTGTCTGTTTCCCAGTCCTGCCTGTTTCCCTGTCTGTTTCCCTGTCCTGTCTGTTTCCCCCTGTCCTGTCTGTTTCCCTGTCTGTTTCCCTGTCCTGTCTGTTTCCCTGTCCTGTCTGTTTCCCTGTCTGTTTCCCTGTCCTGTCTGTTTCCCTGTCCTGTCTGTTTCCCTGTCCTGTCTGTTTCCCAGTCCTGCCTGTTTCCCTGTCTGTTTCCCTGTCCTGTCTGTTTCCCCCTGTCCTGTCTGTTTCCCTGTCTGTTTCCCTGTCCTGTCTGTTTCCCAGTCCTGTCTGTTTCCCAGTCCTGTCTGTTTCCCTGTCTGTTTCCCTGTCCTGTCTGTTTCCCTGTCCTGTCTGTTTCCCAGTCCTGTCTGTTTCCCTGTCTGTTTCCCAGTCCTGTCTGTTTCCCTGTCCTGTCTGTTTCCCTGTCCTGTCTGTTTCCCTGTCTGTTTCCCAGTCATGTCTGTTTCCCTGTCCTGCCTGTTTCCCTGTCCTGTCTGTTTCCCCCTGTCCTGTCTGTTTCCCTGTCTGTTTCCCTGTCCTGTCTGTTTCCCTGTCTGTTTCCCTGTCCTGTCTGTTTCCCTGTCCTGTCTGTTTCCCTGTCTGTTTCCCAGTCATGTCTGTTTCCCTGTCCTGCCTGTTTCCCTTTCCTGTCTGTTTCCCCCTGTCCTGTCTGTTTCCCTGTCATGTCCTGTCTGTTTCCCATTACTGTCTGTTTCCCTGTCCTGTCTGTTTCCCAGTCCTGTCTGTTTCCCAGTCCTGTCTGTTTCCCTGTCCTGTCTGTTTCCCTGTCCTGTCTGTTTCCCTGTCTGTTTCCCTGTCCTGTCTGTTTCCCTGTCCTGCCTGTTTCCCAGTCCTGCCTGTTTCCCTGTCTGTTTCCCTGTCCTGTCTGTTTCCCCCTGTCCTGTCTGTTTCCCTGTCTGTTTCCTTGTCCTGCCTGTTTCCCTGTCCTGTCTGTTTCCCAGTCCTGTCTGTTTCCCTGTCCTGCCTGTTTCCCTGTCCTGCCTGTTTCCCAGTCCTGTCTGTTTCCCTGTCATGTCTGTTTCCCAGTCATGTCTGTTTCCCTGTCTGTTTCCCTGTCCTGTCTGTTTTCCAGTCCTGTCTGTTTCCCTGTCCTGTCTGTTTCCCTGTCCTGCCTGTTTCCCTGTCCTGCCTGTTTCCCTTTCCTGCCTGTTTCCCTGTCTGTTTCCCTGTCCTGTCTGTTTCCCTGTCCTGTCTGTTTCCCTGTCCTGTCTGTTTCCCTGTCCTGCCTGTTTCCCCGTCTGTTACCCTGTCCTGTCTGTTTCCCAGTCCCATCTGTTTCCCTGTCTGTTTCCCTTTCCTGTCTGTTTCCCCCTGTCCTGTCTGTTTCCCTGTCATGTCCTGTCTTTTTCCCTTTCCTGTCTGTTTCCCAGTCCTGTCTGTTTCCCATTACTGTCTGTTTCCCAGTCCTGTCTATTTCCCCCTGTCCTGTCTGTTTCCCTGTCCTGTCTGTTTCCCAGTCCTGTCTGTTTCCCTGTCCTGCCTGTTTCCCTGTCCTGTCTGTTTCCCTGTCCTGCCTGTTTCCCTGTCCTGTCTGTTTCCCAGTCCTGTCTGTTTCCCTGTCCTGCCTGTTTCCCTGTCCTGTCTGTTTCCCATTACTGTCTGTTTCCCAGTCCTGTCTATTTCCCCCTGTCCTGTCTGTTTCCCTGTCCTGTCTGTTTCCCATTACTGTCTGTTTCCCAGTCCTGTCTGTTTCCCAGTCCTGTCTGTTTCCCTGTCTGTTTCCCTGTCCTGTCTGTTACCCAGTCCTGTCTGTTTCCCAGTCCTGTCTGTTTCCCTGTCCTGTCTGTTTCCCAGTCCTGTCTGTTTCCCAGTCTGTTTCCCTGTCCTGTCTGTTTCCCTGTCCTGTCTGTTTCCCAGTCCTGTCTGTTTCCCTGTCCTGTCTGTTTCCCTGTCTGTTTCCCTGTCCTGTCTGTTTCCCTGTCCTGTCTGTTTCCCAGTCCTGTCTGTTTCCCAGTCCTGTCTGTTTCCCTGTCTGTTTCCCTGTCCTGTCTGTTTCCCTGTCCTGTCTGTTTCCCTGTCCTGTCTGTTTCCCTGTCCTGTCTGTTTCCCAGTCCTGCCTGTTTCCCTGTCTGTTTCCCTGTCCTGTCTGTTTCCCCCTGTCCTGTCTGTTTCCCTGTCTGTTTCCCTGTCCTGTCTGTTTCCCTGTCCTGTCTGTTTCCCTGTCTGTTTCCCAGTCCTGTCTGTTTCCCTGTCCTGTCTGTTTCCCTGTCCTGTCTGTTTCCCAGTCCTGCCTGTTTCCCTGTCTGTTTCCCTGTCCTGTCTGTTTCCCCCTGTCCTGTCTGTTTCCCTGTCTGTTTCCCTGTCCTGTCTGTTTCCCTGTCCTGTCTGTTTCCCTGTCTGTTTCCCTGTCCTGTCTGTTTCCCTGTCCTGTCTGTTTCCCTGTCCTGCCTGTTTCCCAGTCCTGCCTGTTTCCCTGTCTGTTTCCCTGTCCTGTCTGTTTCCCCCTGTCCTGTCTGTTTCCCTGTCTGTTTCCCTGTCCTGCCTGTTTCCCTGTCCTGTCTGTTTCCCAGTCCTGTCTGTTTCCCTGTCTGTTTCCCTGTCCTGTCTGTTTCCCTGTCCTGTCTGTTTCCCAGTCCTGTCTGTTTCCCTGTCTGTTTCCCAGTCCTGTCTGTTTCCCTGTCCTGTCTGTTTCCCTGTCTGTTTCCCTGTCCTGTCTGTTTCCCTGTCATGTCTGTTTCCCTGTCCTGCCTGTTTCCCAGTCCTGTCTGTTTCCCTGTCCTGCCTGTTTCCCTGTCCTGCCTGTTACCCAGTCCTGTCTGTTTCCCAGTCCTGTCTGTTTCCCTGTCCTGCCTGTTTCCCTGTCCTGCCTGTTTCCCAGTCCTGTCTGTTTCCCTGTCATGTCTGTTTCCCAGTCATGTCTGTTTCCCTGTCTGTTTCCCTGTCCTGTCTGTTTCCCAGTCCTGTCTGTTTCCCTGTCCTGCCTGTTTCCCTTTCCTGCCTGTTTCCCTGTCTGTTTCCCTGTCCTGTCTGTTTCCCTGTCCTGTCTGTTTCCCTGTGTTTCCCTGTCCTGTCTGTTTCCCTGTCCTGTCTGTTTCCCTGTCCTGTCTGTTTCCCTGTCCTGTCTGTTTCCCTGTCCTGCCTGTTTCCCCGTCTGTTACCCTGTCCTGTCTGTTTCCCAGTCCCATCTGTTTCCCTGTCTGTTTCCCTTTCCTATCTGTTTCCCCCTGTCCTGTCTGTTTCCCTGTCATGTCCTGTCTGTTTCCCTTTCCTGTCTGTTTCCCATTACTGTCTGTTTCCCAGTCCTGTCTATTTCCCCCTGTCCTGTCTGTTTCCCTGTCCTGTCTGTTTCCCATTACTGTCTGTTTCCCAGTCCTGTCTGTTTCCCTGTCCTGCCTGTTTCCCTGTCCTGTCTGTTTCCCTGTCCTGCCTGTTTCCCTGTCCTGTCTGTTTCCCAGTCCTGTCTATTTCCCTGTCCTGCCTGTTTCCCTGTCCTGTCTGTTTCCCATTACTGTCTGTTTCCCAGTCCTGTCTATTTCCCCCTGTCCTGTCTGTTTCCCTGTCCTGTCTGTTTCCCATTACTGTCTGTTTCCCAGTCCTGTCTGTTTCCCTGTCCTGCCTGTTTCCCTGTCCTGTCTGTTTCCCATTACTGTCTGTTTCCCAGTCCTGTCTATTTCCCCCTGTCCTGTCTATTTCCCCCTGTCCTGTCTGTTTCCCCCTGTCCTGTCTGTTTCCCTGTCCTGTCTGTTTCCCATTACTGTCTATTTCCCAGTCCTGTCTATTTCCCCCTGTCCTGTCTATTTCCCCCTGTCCTGTCTGTTTCCCCCTGTCCTGTCTGTTTCCCTGTCTTGTCTGTTTCCCCCTGTCCTGTCTGTTTCCCTGTCCTGTCTGTTTCCCCCTGTAGTGTCTGTTTCCCTGTCCTGTCTATTTCCCCCTGTCCTGTCTATTTCCCCCTGTCCTGTCTGTTTCCCTGTCCTGTCTGTTTCCCTGTTCTGTCTGTTTCCCTGTCCTGTCTGTTTCCCTGTCCTGTCCGTTTCCCTGTCCTGTCTGTTTCCCTGTCCTGTCCGTTTCCCTGTCCTGTCTGTTTCCCTGTCCTGTCTGTTTCCCTGTCTGTTTCCCTGTCCTGTCTGTTTCCCTGTCCTGTCTGTTTCCCTGTCCGTCTGTTTCCCTGTCCTGTCTGTTTCCCCCTGTCCTGTCTGTTTCCAGTAGATGATTGTAAATCAACCAGAGAGAGGAGAGGTAATATATAGCCAGGCTCCTGTCTTCTAGTTGCTGTAGAATCAGATTCTCTGTCTCTAACAGCTCACTGGATTCAACTAACCCAACATTTTAAACTTACATATGTCTGCCCTGTGAACAGAGTAATATTTGAGATTTCTTAGTGTCTTGGTCAAACGTATGTTGGGAATTTGATTCCATTTGGGAAGCATTTTAAAGCAAAGCAGCGAGGGAGAGATATCATCAGCTTCATCTCTATTGTAACTAATGGGGTTTTAATAAATAACAGTCTCTTAAACTCTGGAAGCGGTTGCCACGACAACATGTTTATCACTGAATCCTTCCGTCCTTCCCTTTCCAGTTTCATAGCTCTATCGTCTCACACACACACACACACACACACACACACACACACACACACACACACACACAAACGTTCTTTACATGGTTTTCCTTGTTCTTGGAGGAGGGCGTGCTACTGGACGACGCTACAGAGGCGGGGCTGGTGGGCGTGTCCTTCTGGGGGCGGGGCTTACCGATGCTGTTCCCCTCGGGTGAGTGAGCGGGGCTAGCCCGAGGGGTAGCGGGGTCCTGGAGTAAACAAACAAATAAACAAACAATCACTCTGAGGACACGCCTAAGTAACTATGGAAACACACTTACAGGAAAACCACGCCCACTAACATCCAGCAACCACACCCCTTATTGTACTAAGTCACGAAGACGCACGGGATTCAGTACAGTTGAAGTCAGAAGTTTACATACACCTTTCGCCAAATACATTTAAACTCAGTTTTTCACAATTCCTGACATTTAATCCTAGTAAGAATTCCCTGTCTTAGGTCAGTTAGGATCACCACTTTATTTTAAGGATGTGAAATGTCAGAATAATAGTAGAGAGAATGATTTATTTCATCTTTTATTTATTTCATCATATTCCTAGTGGGTCAGAAGTTTACATACAGTCAATTAGTATTTGGTAGCATTGCCTTTAAATTGTTTAACTTGGGTCAAACATTTTGGGTAGTCTTCCACAAGCTTCCAACAATAAGTTGGGTGAATTTTGGCCCATTCCTCCTGACAGAGCTGGTGTAACTGAGTCAGGTTTGTAGGCTTCCTTGCTCGCACACACTTTTTCAGTTCTGCCCACACATTATCTATAGGATAGAGGTCAGGGCTTTGTGTTGGCCACTCCAATACATTGACTTTGTTGTCCTTAAACCATTTTGCCACAACTTTGGATGTATGCTTGGGGTCATTGTCCATTTGGAAGACCCATTTGTGACCAAGCTTTAACTTCCTGACTGATGTCTTGAGATGTTGCTTCAATATATCCACATAATTTTCCTACCTCATGATGCCATCTATTTTGTGAAGTGCACCAGTCCCTCCTGCAGCAAAGCACCCCCACAACATGATGCTGCCACCCCCGTGCTTCACGGTTGGGATGGTGTTCTTCAGCTTGCAAGCCTCCCCCTTTTTCCTCCAAACATAACGATGGTCATTATGGCCAAACAGTTCTTTTTTTGTTTCATCAGACCAGAGGACATTTCTCCAAAAAGTATGATCTTTGTCCCCATGTGCAGTTGCAAACTGTAATCTGGCTTTTTATGGCGGTTTTGGAGCAGTGGCTTCTTCCTTGCTGAACGGCCTTTCAGGTTATGTCGATATAGGACTCGTTTTACTGTGGATATAGATACTTTTGTACCTGTTTCCTCCAGCATCTTCACAAGGTCCTTTGCTGTTGTTCTGGGATTGATTTGCACTTTTCACACGTCATCTCTAGGAGACAGAACGCGTCTCCTTCCTGAGCGGTATGACGGCTGCGTGGTCCCATGGTGTTTATACTTGCATACTATTGTTTGTACAGATGAACATGGTACCTTCAGGCGTTTGGAAATTTCTCCCAAGGATGAACCAGACTTGTGGAGCTCTACAATGTTGTTGTTATTAGTATAGACTACTGAGTAATACACCTGTAGTATTACACCTGTAGTATTACACCTGTATGTTGTTATTAGTATAGACTACTGAGAAATACACCTGTAGTAATACACCTGTATGTTGTTATTAGTATAGACTACTGAGTAATACACCTGTAGTAATACACCTGTATGTTGTTATTAGTATAGACTACTGAGTAATACACCTGTAGTAATACACCTGTAGTATTACACCTGTAGTAATACACCTGTAGTAATACACATGTAGTAATACACATGTAGTAATACACCGGTAGTAATACACCTGCATGTTGTTATTAGTATAGACTACTGAGTAATACACCTGTAGTAATACAACTGTAGTAATACACCTGTATGTTGTTATTAGTATAGACTACTGAGTAATACACCTGTAGTAATACACCTGTAGTAATACACCTGTATGTTGTTATTAGTATAGACTACTGAGTAATACACCTGTAGTAATACACCTGTAGTAATACACCTGTATGTTGTTATTAGTATAGACTACTGAGTAATACACCTGTAGTAATACACCTGTAGTAATACACCTGTAGTATTACACCTGTAGTATTTCACCTGTAGTAATACACCTGTAGTAATACACCTGTAGTAATACACCTGTAGTAATACAACTGTAGTAATACACCTGTATGTTGTTATTAGTATAGACTACTGAGTAATACACCTGTAGTAATACACCTGTATGTTGTTATTAGTATAGACTACTGAGTAATACACCTGTAGTAATACACCTATAGTGATACACCTGTAGTAATACACCTGTATGTTGTTATTAGTATAGACTACTGAGTAATACACCTGTAGTAATACACCTGTAGTAAATCACCTGTAGTAATACAACTGTAGTAAGACACCTGTAGTATTACACCGGTAGTAATACCCCTGTATGTTGTTATTAGTATAGACTACTGAGTAAAACACCTGTAGTATTACACCTGTAGTAATACACCTGTAGTAATACACCTGTAGAAATACACCTGTAGTATTACACCTGTAGTAATACACCTGTAGTAATACACCTGTAGTATTACACCTGTAGTATTACACCTGTAGTAATACACATGTAGTAATATACCTGTAGTATTACACCTGTAGTAATACACCTGTAGTATTACACCTGTAGTAATACACCTGTAGAATTACACCTGTAGTAATACAACTGTAGTAATACACCTGTAGTATTACACCTGTAGTAATACACCTGCAGTAATACACCTGTAGTATTACACCTGTAGTAATACACCTGTAGTAATACACCTGTAGTAATACACCTGTAGTAATACACCTGTAGTAATACACCTGTAGTATTTCACCTGTAGTAATAAACCTGTAGTATTACACCTGTAGTATTACACCTGTAGTATTACACCTGTAGTATTACACCTGTAGTATTACACCTGTAGTAATACACCTGTAGTAATACACCTGTAGTATTACACCTGTAGTAATACACCTGTAGTATTACACCTGTAGTATTACACCTGTAGTATTACACCTGTAGTAATACACCTGTAGTAATACACCTGTAGTAATACACCTGTAGTAATACACCTGTAGTAATACACCTGTATGTTGTTATTAGTATAGACTACTGAGTAATACACCTGCAGTATTACACCTGTAGTAATACACCTGTAGTAATACACCTGTAGTATTACACCTGTAGTAATACACCTGTAGTATTACACCTGTAGTAATACACCTGTAGTATTACACCTGTAGTAATACACCTGTAGTAATACACCTGTAGTAATACACCTGTAGTAATACACCTGCAGTAATACACCTGTAGTATTACACCTGTAGTAATACACCTGTAGTAATACACCTGTAGTATTACACATGTAGTAATACACCTGTAGTAATACATCTGTAGAAATACACCTGTAGTATTACACCTGTAGTAATACACCTGTAGTAATACACATGTAGTATTTCACCTGTAGTAATACACCTGTAGTAATACACCTGTAGTATTACACCTGTAGTATTACACCTGTAGTATTACACCTGTAGTATTACACCTGTAGTAATACACCTGTAGTAATACACCTGTAGAAATACACCTGTAGAAATACACCTGTAGAAATACACCTGTAGAAATACACCTGTAGTATTACACCTGTAGTAATACACCTGTAGAAATACACCTGCAGTATTACACCTGTAGTAATACACCTGTAGTAATACACCTGTAGTAATACACCTGCAGTAATACACCTGTAGTATTACACCTGTAGTAATACACCTGTAGTAATACACCTGTAGTATTACACCTGTAGTAATACACCTGTAGTATTACACCTGTAGTAATACACCTGTAGTATTACACCTGTAGTATTACACCTGTAGTATTACACCTGTAGTAATACACCTGTAGTATTACACCTGTAGTATTACACCTGTAGTATTACACCTGTAGTATTACACATGTAGTAATACACCTGTAGTAATACACCTGTAGAAATACACCTGTAGAAATACACCTGTAGTATTACACCTGTAGTAATACACCTGTAGAAATACACCTGTAGTATTACACCTGTAGTAATACACCTGTAGTAATACACCTGTAGTAATACACCTGTAGTAATACACCTGCAGTAATACACCTGTAGTATTACACCTGTAGTAATACACCTGTAGTAATACACCTGTAGTAATACACCTGTAGTAATACACCTGTAGTAATACACCTGTAGTATTACACCTGTAGTAATACACCTGTAGTAATACACCTGTAGTAATACACCTGTAGTAATACACCTGTAGTAATACACCTGTAGTATTACACCTGTAGTAATACACCTGCAGTAATACACCTGTAGTAATACACCTGTAGTAATACACCTGTATGTTGTTATTAGTATAGACTACTGAGTAATACACCTGCAATATTACACCTGTAGTAATACACCTGTAGTAATACACCTGTAGTAATACACCTGTAGTAATACACCTGTAGTAATACACCTGTAGAAATACACCTGTAGTATTACACCTGTAGTATTACACCTGTAGTATTACACCTGTAGTAATACACCTGTAGTAATACACCTGTAGTAATACACCTGTATGTTGTTATTAGTATAGACTACTGAGTAATACACCTGCAGTAATACACCTGTAGTAATACACCTGTAGTATTACACCTGTAGTATTACACCTGTAGCAATACACCTGTAGTAATACACCTGTAGAAATACACCTGTAGTATTACACCTGTAGTAATACACCTGTAGTATTACACCTGTAGTAATACACCTGTAGTATTTCACCTGTAGTAATAAACCTGTAGTATTACACCTGTAGTATTACACCTGTAGTATTACACCTGTAGTATTACACCTGTAAAAATACACCTGTAGAAATACACCTGTAGTAATACACCTGTAGTATTACACCTGTAGAAATACACCTGTAGTAATACACCTGTAGTATTACACCTGTAGAAATACACCTGTAGTATTACACCTGTAGAAATACACCTGTAGTAATACACCTGTAGTATTACACCTGTAGAAATACACCTGTAGTATTACACCTGTAGTATTACACCTGTAGAAATACACCTGTAGTATTACACCTGTAGTATTACACCTGTAGTATTACACCTGTAGAAATACACCTGTAGTATTACACCAGTAGTATTACACCAGTAGTATTACACCTGTAGTATTACACTTGTAGTAATACACCTGTAGAAATACACCTGTAGTATTACACCTGTAGTATTACACCTGTAGTATTACACCTGTAGTATTACACCTGTAGAAATACACCTGTAGTATTACACCTGTAGTATTACACCTGTAGAAATACACCTGTAGTATTACACCTGTAGTATTACACCTGTAGAAATACACCTGTAGTAATACACCTGTAGTATTACACCTGTAGTATTACACCTGTAGAAATACACCTGTAGTATTACACCTGTAGTATTACACCAGTAGTATTACACCTGTAGAAATACACCTGTAGTATTACACCTGTAGTATTACACCTGTAGTATTACACCTGTAGAAATACACCTGTAGTTTTACACCTGTAGTAATACACCTGTAGTAATACACCTGTAGTATTACACCTGTAGTATTACACCTGTAGTAATACACCTGTAGAAATACACCTGTAGTATTACACCTGTAGTATTACACCTGTAGTATTACACCTGTAGAAATACACCTGTAGAAATACACCTGTAGTATTACACCTGTAGTATTACACCTGTAGAAATACACCTGTAGTATTACACCTGTAGTATTACACCTGTAGAAATACACCTGTAGTATTACACCTGTAGTATTACACCTGTAGTATTACACCTATAGAAATACACCTGTAGAAATACACCTGTAGTAATACACCTGTAGTAATACACCTGCAGTAATACACCTGTAGTATTACACCTGTAGTAATACACCTGTAGTATTACACCTGTAGAAATACACCTGCAGTATTACACCTGTAGTATTACACCTGTAGTAATACACCTGTAGTATTACACCTGTAGTAATACACCTGTAGTAATACACCTGTAGTATTACACCTGTAGTAATACACCTGTAGTAATACACCTGTATTATTACACCTGTAGTAATACACCTGTAGTATTACACCTGTAGTAATACACCTGTAGCAATACACCTGTATTATTACACCTGTTGTAATACACCTGTAGAAATACACCTGTAGAAATACACCTGTAGTAATACACCTGTAGTATTACACCTGAAGTATTACACCTGTAGTATTACACCTGTAGTAATACACCTGTATTATTACACCTGTAGTAATACACCTGTAGTATTACACCTGTAGTAATACACCTGTAGCAATACACCTGTATTATTACACCTGTTGTAATACACCTGTAGAAATACACCTGTAGAAATACACCTGTAGTAATACACCTGTAGTATTACACCTGAAGTATTACACCTGTAGTATTACACCTGTAGTATTACACCTGTAGTAATACACCTGTAGTATTACACCTGTAGTAATACACCTGTAGTAATACACCTGTATGTTGCTCACCTCATTGGATACATCTACGACCAGGTCATCACTCTTATCTCCATCACTGTCCTATAGAGAGGAACATTGGTAAAACAGTCAACATGACATGAAATACCTTTCTATAAACCAGCACATCAACAGCCTTCACACCAATTCATTGTGTCTATCAACAGCCTTCACACCAATCCATTGTGTCTGTCAACAGCCTTCACACCAATCCACTGTGTCTGTCAACAGCCTTCACACCAATCCATTGTGTCTGTCAACAGCCTTCACACCAATCCATTGTGTCTGTCAACAGCCTTCACACCAATCCATTGTGTCTGTCAACAGCCTTCACACCAATCCATTGTGTCTGTCAACAGCCTTCACACCAATCCATTGTGTCTGTCAACAGCCTTCACACCAATCCATTTTGTCTGTCAACAGCCTTCACACCAATCCATTGTGTCTGTCAACAGCCTTCACACCAATCCATTGTGTCTGTCAACAGCCTTCACACCAATCCATTGTGTCTGTCAACAGCCTTCACACCAATCCATTGTGTCTATCAACAGCCTTCACACCAATCCATTGTGTCTGTCAACAGCCTTCACACCAATCCATTGTCTTTCAACAGCCTTCACACCAATCCATTGTGTCTGTCAACAGCCTTCACACCAATCCATTGTGTCTGTCAACAGCCTTCACACCAATCCATTGTGTCTGTCAACAGCCTTCACACCAATCCATTGTGTCTGTCAACAGCCTTCACACCAATCCATTGTGTCTGTCAACAGCCTTCACACCAATCCATTGTGTCTGTCAACAGCCTTCACACCAATCCATTGTGTCTGTCAACAGCCTTCACACCAATCCATTGTGTCTGTCAACAGCCTTCACACCAATCCATTGTGTCTGTCAACAGCCTTCACACCAATCCATTGTGTCTGTCAACAGCCCTGAATCCCCAATCTCCCCCAGCCCCTGAGCACTACTGTAGATCTGACGATTGGATTGGTGTAAACAATGTGGTCATAGCGCCATCTTGCCCTCTGATAGGCCAGCTGGAATTTTTCCATATTATTTACACCTAATTCAGCCCTCTCAGATCTAGTGCCTAGGGGGCAAGGAGCTAGGAGCTAAGGGTGGATATATGGGACTGAGGGGACTTACGTATCTGCTCATACTGTCCTTCTCGTCCACTTTGCGTTTCTTAGAGTCCAGACTGTAGTCGGAGGAGCTGTGTTTCTCACTGGCTGTTCTCAAGCTGTCGGTCGGGGAGACGTTATTCTGGAAGAAATAATATATATATATATTATATATAACATATAGCACATATAACATCCCAAGTGATAATTCTGTCTTTAAAATATGTTAATTCCAACGCTGTTCACACTTTGACAACAAGTTCATCTGCTTTCTATAAAATGATTATGGAGAGGTTTGTACTATAATCCCTGGGTTTAACCCAGAAAGGGACATGACTGGTCGTTTCACGCTGCTTCCACAGCGATTAACACCACAGGTAGCCTAGTAGTTCAAGCGTTGGGCCAGTAACCCAAATGTTGCTGGATCGAATCCCCACAAAACGGGACATGGTAAGAATCTGTCCGTCACGTTCTGGCCTTAGTTCCTTTGTGATGTCATTATGGGGTATTGTGATGTCATTATCATGATGTATTAATATACTGTTGTCACGTTCTGACCTTAGTTCCTTTGTGATGTCATTATGGGGTATTGTGATGTCATTATCATGATGTATTAATATACTGTTGTCACGTTCTGACCTTAGTTCCTTTGTGATGTCATTATGGGGTATTGTGATGTCATTATCATGATGTATTAATATACTGTTGTCACGTTCTGACCTTAGTTCCTTTGTGATGTCATTATGGGGTATTGTGATGTCATTATCATGATGTATTAATATACTGCTGTCACGTTCTGACCTTAGTTCTTTTGTGATGTCATTGTTTTAGTATGGTCAGGGGGCGTGAGTTGGGTGGGTTGTCTATGTTAGTTTTTCTATGATTAGCTATTTCTGTGTTTGGCCTGATATGGTTCCCAATCAGAGGCAGCTGTCAATCGTTGTTCCTGATGGAGAACCATATTTAGGTAGCCTGTTTTCTATTGTGTTTCGTGGGTGATTGTTTCCTGTTGTCTGTTGTGTGTCTGCACCAGCCAGAACTGTTTCCTGTTGTGTGTCTGCACCAGCCAGAGCTGTTTCCTGTTGTGTGTCTGCACCAGTCAGAGCTGTTTCCTGTTGTGTGTCTGCATCAGCCAGAACTGTTTCCTGTTGTGTGTCTGCACCAGCCAGAACTGTTTCCTGTTGTGTGTCTGCACCAGCCAGAACTGTTTCCTGTTGTGTGTCTGCACCAGCCAGAACTGTTTCCTGTTGTGTGTCTGCACCAGCCAGAGCTGTTTCCTGTTGTGTGTCTGCACCAGCCAGAGCTGTTTCCTGTTGTGTGTCTGCACCAGCCAGAGCTGTTTCCTGTTGTGTGTCTGCACCAGCCAGAACTGTTTCCTGTTGTGTGTCTGCACCAGCCAGAACTGTTTCCTGTTGTGTGTCTGCACCAGCCAGAACTGTTTCCTGTTGTGTGTCTACACCAGCCAGAGCTGTTTCCTGTTGTGTGTCTGCACCAGCCAGAACTGTTTCCTGTTGTGTGTCTGCACCAGCCAGAACTGTTTCCTGTTGTGTGTTTGCACCAGCCAGAGCTGTTTCCTGTTGTGTGTCTGCACCAGCCAGAACTGTTTCCTGTTGTGTGTCTGCACCAGCCAGAACTGTTTCCTGTTGTGTGTCTGCACCAGCCAGAACTGTTTCCTGTTGTGTGTCTGCACCAGCCAGAGCTGTTTCCTGTTGTGTGTCTGCACCAGCCAGAACTGTTTCCTGTTGTGTGTCTGCACCAGCCAGAACTGTTTTGGTCGTTTCTCTTTGGTATTTTGTTATTTCCGTGTTCATTCTAATAAGAATGGACACATACCACGCTGCAAACTGGTCCGATCTATCTTACTCCTCATCACAGGAAGACGAAAACCCACTATCGTGGGTATATGCACCTGGTAGTTAACCCACTTGGGTGCCGAAGACGTCGATGTCGATTATGGCAGCACCCCCACACATCTCTGATTCAGAGGGGTTGGGTTCAATTTCGGGAAGACACGTTTCAGTTCAATGCATTCAGTTTGTCATGACGTTGCCCTCTTTGGGTACAGCAAGCCCCATCCCTGTCTCCTACACCCAGGCTGCTGTGATCAGAGAGAGGTCGCAAATTCCTGGAGGAGATGATCTCCTCATGGCCACAGTATAGAGAGAGAGTGAAGTTTCATAGAGAACAAAGGAATTTCTTCCACGTCAAAGAACTTGAGGTCCGAACAACGTTTACGTTCCGGACAAGGTATAAAAGATCGGAGGAGAATCCAGCTATGAACTGGTCCGTTTGTTACAACTTGGGGAGGCTCATGGGAGACGGTGTGGCCACATTACCATAACGCTGTTTATATAATAGCCCCAGATATGAGGTTTACATCTAATTGTTGTATAAGATGAATGACTGAGTATGATACTGTTTACACAATTTTACAATGTGATTTTGGACTGTTTAATGAAGGAAACTCCAATTCCCTTTTGAGTTGAACTAAATCAGAGGACCGCCCATGAGCCTAGTTAGGGTCGGGCATCTTTTTCCCGAATAAAACCCAATTTTGAGATTTTTTCAACAGACCATGTTTCCCTCAATCACGGGAGGACAAAGGTTGCAGACCATTGCGGAATCTTTTAACCGTACCACGTGGTTAAACCCTTAGACTATCGATACCGACAGAATAAGAACAAGTCTTTGATATTAATTACTAGTCTGAAGCTAGGAATTCGGTATCATTGAACATGAAGAACGACAACCGCCGAAACATCCATTCTATAATGAAACAAATGAATGTCACTCTGAACTACCCACTATAACCACGACAGAGAGGGCGGACAAACTCTCCAACAGAAGCAAACTTTTTAACAGATATCCCGAAGACACACTGAGCGTAAATATTTATATATTGATTGCAATTGTTCCCAATGAGTGAGTGTTCATGTGCAAAGGATTAGCATTTCAATTGTTATAATTATTAACTGTGTGTTGTCTTATCTCGGTCGACCCCCACTTCCCTTTTGTACACCAAGCCGCGATGCCGGTTTATCCCACTAGGGGAACTCCGTTATCATTTCCTTGTAACTATCTACTGTTTGTTTATGAATTTCTGTGAATGACTTAGTTAGTAAATAAATGATTTTAAGACAATTGATGTTCATAGTGAAGACTGGGTGCAGATAACCGACAGTTTACGACGTTTGGAATGAGACTAACGTGAGGTAAAATAAATCATTAATTCATCAGAAGACTAATTGATCAGATATCAAAAATATCTGAAAAGTTATATTAGGAAAATTATAACTTTGTAATGTGAATATTTTTTCCTTGGAGCCCCGACTTCCTAGTTAATTACAGTTACATGATTAATTAGTTAATCACGAAATGCTAATTACAGAGAGTTATTTGATAAAGATGAATCTTCAGTTTAATGATGCCAAAGACATGACGAGTTGTACAACTGACAAGGTGACCCCCCCTTTCCTACAGCAGAGCTGACTTTAAATTCATTGCAAATAAAGAATATAAAGTATAAAGAATAAAGACTTGTTATCTGGTTCCTCTATATTATAATCTATTTGGTTTTAAAAATGTATATATCTCTTTAATTAAAGCCCGATGTGTTACATATGTCACAGAGTGTTTAAATCAGGTCTCCAACCTTTTCTAGCATGAGAGCCACATTTAAATAATGAAACATGTCACGAGATACTCTTTTATTTTCTGGCTTTCAAATAGGAACATTCTCCCCTGCACCTCTTCATCCTGGTCTTTAGAGAGAAAGTAGTGTACTATGTTGTCAATTCTTCCCCTGGTCCTTAGAGAGAAAATGGAGGGAGGGAGGGCTGGCTGGCTGTGTCTAACAGGCTGGCTGTGTCTAACAGGTAAAAAAATGTCAGCAAACACCTCTGTTCCGATCTGTAGGACAGGCTGTTTGCTGGACAGCCGCTTAGTTCTCTCTCTCTCTCTCTCTCTCTCTCTGTCTCTCTCTCTCTCTACTCCCTCCCTCCCTCCCTTTCTCTCTCTCTCTCTCCCTCTACTCCCTCCCTCCCTCCCCTTCTCTCTCTCTCTCTCTCTCCCTCTACTCCCTCCCTCCCCCTCTCTCTCTCTCTCTCCCTCTACTCCCTCCCTCCCTCCCTTTCTCTCTCTCCCTCTCTCTCCCTCTACTCCCTCTACTCCCTCCCTTTCTCTCTCTCTCTACTCCCTCCCTTTCTTTCTCTCTCTCTCTCTCTCTCTCTCCCTCTACTCCCTCCCTTTCTTTCTCTCTCTCTCTCTCTCTCTACTCCCTCTACTCCCTCCCTTTCTCTCTCTCTCTCTACTCCCTCTACTCCCTCCCTTTCTTTCTCTCTCTCTCTCTCTCTCCCCCCTCCCTTTCTTTCTCTCTCTCTCTCTCTCTCTCTCCCTCTACTCCCTTTACTCCCTCACTCCCTCCCTTTCTTTCTCTCTCTCTCTCTCTCTCTCTCTCTCTCTCTCTCTCTCTTCTAACCCACAGCTCTGATCATGTCCCTCTGTAGTAGTTTGTCGTCTCGTGTTGTTGGGGGGGACGGGGGATGGGGACAAGAGTGAGGGAGGGAGGAAAGCTTCTGAAAACAAGCTGCCTTTAGCTAGGACAAGCTGATGTCATGGTGGTGTTTGGAGCATCTGAGGCGTCTGTGATTGGAACAGAATGTAATAGAACCAGAATGACAATCCATAACTGATAGTTAATAATTCACAACATCCGTAATACTATAGGGATATCCCCCCGGCCTGAACGGCCTGCAGAGGAAGCAGCTCGAGTTGGACACAATTGAATAACATTCCGGGATAAAGTTGAATAACATTCCGGGATAAAGTTGAATAACATTCCGGGTTAAAGTTGAATAACATTCCGGGATAAAGTTGAATAACATTCCGGGTTTAAAGTTGAATAACATTCCGGGATAAGTTGAATAACATTCCGGGTTAAAGTTGAATAACATTCCGGGATAAGTTGAATAACATTCCGGGTTAAAGTTGAATAACATTCCGGGATGAAGTTGAATAACATTCCGGGTTAAAGTTGAATAACATTCCGGGTTAAAGTTGAATAACATTCCGGGATGAAGTTGAATAACATTCCGGGATGAAGTTGAATAACATTCCGGGATGAAGTTGAATAACATTCCGGGATGAAGTTGAATAACATTCCGGGATAAAGTTGAATAACATTCCGGGATAAAGTTGAATAACATTCCGGGTTAAAGTTGAATAACATTCCGGGATGAAGTTGAATAACATTCCGGGATGAAGTTGAATAACATTCCGGGATAAAGTTTCAGATTGGCACAATGTCATGCGTACAACATCTTGTATTACTGAGAGTCTGGACATTTGGTAACGTTTCTAAAAGCACATTACTAGTTTTGGCACTTTGGTTGATTTTTATTCGAGCTGCAGAACACGGGGATGAGGGGAAAACTTCTCCTTTAAGGTCTATCACTTCTCCTTTAAGGTCTACCACTTCTCCTTTAAGGTCTACCACTTCTCCTTTAAGGTCTGTCACCTCTCCTTTAAGGTCTGTCAATTCTCCTTTAAGGTCTATCACTTCTCCTTTAAGGTCTATCACTTCTCCTTTAAGGTCTGTCACTTCTCCTTTAAGGTCTGTCACTTCTCCTTTAAGGTCTATCACTTCTCCTTTAAGGTCTATCACTTCTCCTTTAAGGTCTATCACTTCTCCTTTAAGGTCTGTCACTTCTCCTTTAAGGTCTGCCACTTCTCCTTTAAGGTCTGTCACTTCTCCTTTAAGGTCTGCCACTTCTCCTTTAAGGTCTGCCACTTCTCCTTTAAGGTCTGCCACCTCTCCTTTAAGGTCTAGCACTTCTCATTTAAGGTCTGCCAGTAATTTTACTAAACAAAATATAGAAGAAACATGGAACATTTTTAACGATTTTACTGAGGTTCCAGTTCATATAAGGAAATCAGTTCAATTTAAATAATTTCATTAGGCCCCTAATCTTTGGATTTTATGACTGGGCAAGGGCGCAGCCCTGGGTGGACCTGGGAGGGTATAGCCCCACCCACTGAGGAGCCAGGCCCAACCAATCAGAATAAGTCCAGGTTACTGGTCTCAGAACGATCCAGCAGGAGAAGAAGCCGGATGTGGAGGTCCTGGGTTGGCGTGGTTACGCGGTTGTTGTTTTAAAAAATATATATATTTTACCTTTATTTAACCAGGCAAGTCAGTTAAGAACAAATTCTTATTTTCAATGACGGCCTGGGAACAGTGGGTTAACTGCCTGTTCAGGGGCAGAACGACAGATTTGTACCTTGTCAGCTCGGGGATTTGAACTTGCAACCTTCCAGTTACTAGTCCAGGCCGGGTTTTGCACAACCGAAGAATTTCTGCACAAACTGTGTCAGAAACCGTCTCAGGGAAGCTCATCTCTGTGTGCTCGTCGTCCTCACCGGGGTCGTGACCTGACTGCAGTTCAGCGTCGTAACCGACTTCAGTGGGGGTATTGCTCACCTTCGATGGCCAATGGCAACGCTGGAGAAATGTGCTCTTCACGGATGAATCCCGGTTTCAACTGACAGCGTGTTCCAATTCCCGCCAATATCCAGCAACTTCACACAGCCGTTGAAGAGGAGCGGGACAACATTCCACAGGCCACAATCAACAGCCTGATCAACTCTATGTGAAGGAGATGTGTGGTGCTGCATGAGGCAAATGGAAGTCACACCAGATACTGACTGGTTTTCTGATCACACCAGATACTGACTGGTTCTCTGATCACACCAGATACTGACTGGTTTTCTGGTCACACCAGATACTGACTGGTTCTCTGATTACACCAGATACTGACTGGTTTTCTGATCCACACCAGATACTGACTGGTTTTCTGATCCACACCAGATACTGACTGGTTCTCTGATCACACCAGATACTGACTGGTTTTCTGATCCACACCAGATACTGACTGGTTTTCTGATCCACACCAGATACTGACTGGTTTTCTGATCACACCAGATACTGACTGGTTTTCTGATCACACCAGATACTGACTGGTTTTCTGATCCACACCAGATACTGACTGGTGTTCTGATCACACCAGATACTGACTGGTTTTCTGATCACACCAGATACTGACTGGTTTTCTGATCCACACCAGATACTGACTGGTTTTCTGATCCACACCAGATACTGACTGGTTTTCTGATCACACCAGATACTGACTGGTTTTCTGATCCACACCAGATACTGACTGGTTTTCTGATCACACCAGATACTGACTGGTTCTGATCCACACCAGATACTGACTGGTTTTCTGATCCACACCAGATACTGACTGGTTTTCTGATCACACCAGATACTGACTGGTTCTGATCCACACCAGATACTGACTGGTTTTCTGATCCACACCAGATACTGACTGGTTTTCTGATCACACCAGATACTGACTGGGTTTCTTATCCACACCAGATACTGACTGGTTTTCTGATCCACACCAGATACTGACTGGTTCTGATCCACACCAGATACTGACTGGTTTTCTGATCCACACCAGATACTGACTGGTTTTCTGATCACACCAGATACTGACTGGTTCTGATCCACACCAGATACTGACTGGTATTCTGATCCACACCAGATACTGACTGGTTTTCTGATCACACCAGATACTGACTGGTTCTGATCCACACCAGATACTGACTGGTTTTCTGATCCACACCAGATACTGACTGGTTTTCTGATCACACCAGATACTGACTGGGTTTCTTATCCACACCAGATACTGACTGGTTTTCTGATCACACCAGATACTGACTGGGTTTCTTATCCACACCAGATACTGACTGGTTTTCTGATCCACACCAGATACTGACTGGTTCTGATCCACACCAGATACTGACTGGTTTTCTGATCCACACCAGATACTGACTGGTTTTCTGATCCACACCAGATACTGACTGGTTTTCTGATCCACACCAGATACTGACTGGTTTTCTGATCACACCAGATACTGACTGGTTTTCTGATCACACCAGATACTGACTGGTTTTCTGATCCACACCAGATACTGACTGGTTTTCTGATCACACCAGATACTGACTGGTTTTCTGATCCACACCAGATACTGACTGGTTCTGATCCACACCAGATACTGACTGGTTTTCTGATCACACCAGATACTGACTGGTTTTCTGATCCACACCAGATACTGACTGGTTTTCTGATCACACCAGATACTGACTGGGTTTCTTATCCACACCAGATACTGACTGGTTTTCTGATCCACACCAGATACTGACTGGTTTTCTGATCACACCAGATACTGACTGGTTCTGATCCACACCAGATACTGACTGGTTCTGATCCACACCAGATACTGACTGGTTTTCTGATCCACACCAGATACTGACTGGTTTTCTGATCACACCAGATACTGACTGGTTTTCTGATCACACCAGATACTGACTGGTTTTCTGATCCACACCAGATACTGACTGGTTTTCTGATCACACCAGATACTGACTGGTTTTCTGATCCACACCAGATACTGACTGGTTCTGATCCACACCAGATACTGACTGGTTCTGATCACACCAGATACTGACTGGGTTTCTTATCCACACCAGATACTGACTGGTTTTCTGATCCACACCAGATACTGACTGGTTTTCTGATCACACCAGATACTGACTGGTTCTGATCCACACCAGATACTGACTGGTTTTCTGATCACACCAGATACTGACTGGTTCTGATCACACCAGATACTGACTGGTTCTGATCCACACCAGATACTGACTGGTTCTGATCCACACCAGATACTGACTGGTTTTCTGATCCACACCAGATACTGACTGGTTTTCTGACACACCAGATACTGACTGGTTCTGATCCACACCAGATACTGACTGGTTCTGATCACACCAGATACTGACTGGTTTTCTGATCCACACCAGATACTGACTGGTTTTCTGATCCACACCAGATACTGACTGGTTCTGATCCACACCAGATACTGACTGGTTTTCTGATCCACACCAGATACTGACTGGTTCTGATCCACACCAGATACTGACTGGTTTTCTGATCCACACCCCTATTTTGTTTAAGGTATCTGTGACCAACAGATTCATATCTGTATTCCCAGTCATGTGAAATTGATTTCCTTATACGAACTGTAACTCAGTGAAATCTTTTGAAATTGTTTCATGTTGTGTTTACATTTTTGTTCAGTGTTTGATTCAAGGAAAATAGTAAATACTGTGTATACTCATGATCTTGTAGTACAAAATTTTTTGTAAAAAAAGAGATTGAATTTGGCAAAACTCACCGTGCTCTCTGCTTATAGGAAATGGCCACAGCCAGGAGAGATGGCAATCAGTGATGACCAGCCATGAAAAGAAAAACAAGTCAGTTAGCATTTCAAAACAAGATTTGACTGCAGGGCAGAACTCCTTTGTCAGAATAGCTGATCTAGCCAATCACAGCCTGAGAATGTACCAGCTCATTACCCAGAGAGAATGTATAAAGTCTGTGCTTTCCTCTTAACGAGCTCGTGAGGAGTAAATATTTATTATGTAAATAATACTCGTCACTTAGGCAACTTCATTCTGTAAATAATACTCGTCACCTAGGCAACTTCATTATGTAAATAATACTCGTCACCTAGGCAACTTCATTATGTAAATAATATTCATCACTTAGGCAACTTCATTATGTAAATAATACTCGTCACCTAGGCAACTTCATTATGTAAATAATACTCGTCACTTAGGCAACTTCATTATGTAAAAAATGTAACCCCATTTTGCATAGATTAGAAATCTCGGACTTTACTTGCTACACACATGGAGCCTCTGGCTGCTTTGATCGATCAGTGACGACAAGTGTGTCGGCTACCAGAGTGGATTTTTAATGTGTCGGAGTTATTAAAACGGCTGTTTAATTAAACTGCAGAATGGAATGGTCTATCTTGTAGGCTATGTAGTAATGTCACATAGATCATTTAAAACATTTTTTATTTTTATTTTAAACAAAAATGAATATTATCCCAAGTAATCGAATATTAACGTCCGTTCGGATATCCCGTCCAAAACGGCGGATTCCATTTCCCAAATACAAACAATTCAATTTTGGCCACTTTTTTTCCACCCCACACCTTTTCATGATGTCATTTAGGGTAGTATTCTTCACACTGCTGCATGGAGACATCATTACACCATTCACACAAACACCTTAATCACATCCACTGATTCTAGAAGACTCCTGATACAGAAGTAGTGAGGCTTCTAGAAGACTCCTGATACAGAAGTAGTAAGGCTTCTAGAAGACTCCTGATACAGAAGTAGTAAGGCTTCTAGAAGACTCCTTATACAGAAGTAGTAAAGCTTCTAGAAGACTCCTGATACAGAAGTAGTAAGGCTTCTAGAAGACTCCTGATACAGAAGTAGTAAGGATTCTAGAAGACTCCTGATACAGAAGTAGTAAGGCTTCTAGAAGACTCCCGATACAGAAGTAGTAAGGCTTCTAGAAGACTCCTGATACAGAAGTAGTGAGGATTCTAGAAGACTCCTGATACAGAAGTAGTAAGGCTTCTAGAAGACTCCTGATACAGAAGTAGTAAGGCTTCTAGAAGACTCCTGATACAGAAGTAGTAAGGCTTCTAGAAGACTCCTGATACAGAAGTAGTAAGGCTTCTAGAAGACTCCTGATACAGAAGTAGTAAGGCTTCTAGAAGACTCCTGATACAGAAGTAGTGAGGATTCTAGAAGACTCCTGATACAGAAGTAGTAAGGCTTCTAGAAGACTCCTGATACAGAAGTAGTAAGGCTTCTAGAAGACTCCTGATACAGAAGTAGTAAGGCTTCTAGAAGACTCCTGATACAGAAGTAGTAAGGCTTCTAGAAGACTCCTGATACAGAAGTAGTAAGGCTTCTAGAAGACTCCTGATACAGAAGTAGTAAGGCTTCTAGAAGAATCCTGATACAGAAGTAGTAAGGCTTCTAGAAGACTCCTGATACAGAAGTAGTAAGGCTTCTAGAAGACTCCCGATACAGAAGTAGTAAGGCTTCTAGAAGACTCCCGATACAGAAGTAGTAAGGCTTCTAGAAGACTCCTGATACAGAAGTAGTAAGGCTTCTAGAAGACTGCTGATACAGAAGTAGTAAGGCTTCTAGAAGACTCCTGATACAGAAGTAGTAAGGATTCTAGAAGACTCCTGATACAGAAGTAGTAAGGCTTCTAGAAGACTCCTGATACAGAAGTAGTAAGGCTTCTAGAAGACTCCTGATACAGAAGTAGTAAGGCTTCTAGAAGACTCCCGATACAGAAGTAGTAAGGCTTCTAGAAGACTCCCGATACAGAAGTAGTAAGGCTTCTAGAAGACTCCTGATACAGAAGTAGTAAGGCTTCTAGAAGACTCCTGATACAGAAGTAGTAAGGCTTCTAGAAGACTCCTGATACAGAAGTAGTAAGGCTTCTAGAAGACTGCTGATACAGAAGTAGTAAGGCTTCTAGAAGACTCCTGATACAGAAGTAGTAAGGCTTCTAGAAGACTGCTGATACAGAAGTAGTAAGGCTTCTAGAAGACTGCTGATACAGAAGTAGTAAGGCTTCTAGAAGACTCCTGATACAGAAGTAGTAAGGATTCTAGAAGACTCCTGATACAGAAGTAGTAAGGCTTCTAGAAGACTCCTGATACAGAAGTAGTAAGGCTTCTAGAAGACTGCTGATACAGAAGTAGTAAGGATTCTAGAAGACTCCCGATACAGAAGTAGTGAGGCTTCTAGAAGACTCCCGATACAGAAGTAGTAAGGCTTCTAGAAGACTCCTGATACAGAAGTAGTAAGGCTTCTAGAAGACTGCTGATACAGAAGTAGTAAGGCTTCTAGAAGACTCCTGATACAGAAGTAGTAAGGATTCTAGAAGACTCCCGATACAGAAGTAGTAAGGCTTCTAGAAGACTCCTGATACAGAAGTAGTGAGGCTTCTAGAAGACTCCCGATACAGAAGTAGTGAGGCTTCTAGAAGACTCCCGATACAGAAGTAGTAAGGCTTCTAGAAGACTGCTGATACAGAAGTAGTAAGGCTTCTAGAAGACTCCTGATACAGAAGTAGTAAGGCTTCTAGAAGACTGCTGATACAGAAGTAGTAAGGATTCTAGAAGACTCCTGATACAGAAGTAGTGAGGCTTCTAGAAGACTCCTGATACAGAAGTAGTAAGGATTCTAGAAGACTCCCGATACAGAAGTAGTAAGGCTTCTAGAAGACTCCTGATACAGAAGTAGTAAGGATTCTAGAAGACTCTTGATACAGAAGTAGTGAGGCTTCTAGAAGACTCCTGATACAGAAGTAGTAAGGCTTCTAGAAGACTCCCGATACAGAAGTAGTAAGGCTTCTAGAAGACTCCTTTCATCACCTCTGTGTTCCACGTCGTGATGATTCTTCTCATCCTTAACAGGGATGTTAGCCTGGCTCCCCAGAGCTCCCAGGGCCAGCAGCCCAGACCCTGGGATTATCCCAGGAGGCTGGAGCCCGGAGGGGTGGGCGGCCAGGAGGGGAGGACCACCGTGGGCTGCATGGGACAGGTGCTGAGCCTGGAGCTGTTGCTGCTGTAGATGGGGGGGGGGGGGGAGGGTGGCAGAGACGGAGCAAGAAGAAGACAAGTGGGTCAGAGGGTAAGAGAAGAGAGACGCACACCGTACACGAACCACTAACCCATAGAACTACAGGATCTATGTAACACAAACTGCTGTAGGTTTCCCCAGAGGATTCATTACTAAAGTAATATATATATTATATATATATATATATTTTGCACAGATCTCGACTCAAGTCACTCGTTAAAAGAGGCAAAGTTCTTCAAGTTACGAATTGCATCCATTCAGTCATAGAACACGATCAAACATAGTTTATTAAAAATATTTATTTTTTTAACTTTGTGGCCGGCTGTTGGTCTCGGTTGGAGGCGATAACACGGTAATTTACCTACGACATAACATAACTACGTTTAACCACTAAACACACAGGCTGATCAGACAAACCGGGACTATTTGACCTGCAGCCAGCTACCAGGCTATGGAGCCAATAAGTCAGGTTTAACCAGGCTATAGAGAGAATAGATAAGTCAGGTTTAACCAGGCTATGGAGCCAATAAGTCAGGTTTAACCAGGCTATGGAGCCAATAAGTCAGGTTGAACCAGGCTATAGAGCCAATAAGTCAGGTTTAACCAGGCTATAGAGAGAGTAGATAAGTCAGGTTTAACCAGGCTATGGAGCCAATAAGTCAGGTTTAACCAGGCTATGGAGCCAATAAGTCAGGTTTAACCAGGCTATAGAGAGATTAGATAAGTCAGGTTTAACCAGGCTATAGAGAGAGTAGATAAGTCAGGTTTAACCAGGCTATAGAGAGAGTAGATAAGTCAGGTTTAACCAGGCTATAGACAGATTAGATAAGTCAGGTTTAACCAGGCTATAGAGCCAATAAGTCAGGTTTAACCAGGCTATAGAGCCAATAAGTCAGGTTTAACCAGGCTATAGAGCCAATAAGTCAGGTTTAACCAGGCTATAGAGAGATTAGATAAGTCAGGTTTAACCAGGCTATAGAGCCAATAAGTCAGGTTTAACCAGGCTATAGAGAGAGTAGATAAGTCAGGTTTAACCAGGCTATAGACAGATTAGATAAGTCAGGTTTAACCAGGCTATAGAGCCAATAAGTCAGGTTTAACCAGGCTATAGAGCCAATAAGTCAGGTTTAACCAGGCTATAGAGAGATTAGATAAGTCAGGTTTAACCAGGCTATAGAGCCAATAAGTCAGGTTTAACCAAGCTATGGAGCCAATAAGTCAGGTTTAACCAGGCTATAGAGAGATTAGATAAGTCAGGTTTAACCAGGCTATAAAGCCAATAAGTCAGGTTTAACCAGGCTATAGAGCCAATAAGTCCGGTTTAACCAGGCTATAGAGAGATTAGATAAGTCAGGTTTAACCAGGCTATGGAGCCAATAAGTCAGGTTTAACCAGGCTATAGAGAGATTAGATATTAACAGGTCTATAGCTGTCTAGGATAAGAGTGACGATAGACATCTGGATCTGAGAGCAACAGAGCCATGCCCCTCTCAGTGCTACAGAGCCACGCCCCTCTCAGTGCTACAGAGCCACGCCCCTCTCAGTGCTACAGACCTCTATCCCCCTCTCAGTGCTACAGAGCCACGCCCCTCTCAGTGCTACAGACCTATATCCCCCTCTCAGTGCTGCAGAGCCACGCCCCTCTCAGTGCTGCAGAGCCACGCCCCTCTCAGTGCTGCAGAGCCATGCCCCTCTCAGTGCTGCAGAGCACGCCCCTCTCAGTGCTACAGAGCCACGCCCCTCTCAGTGCTACAGAGCCACGCCCCTCTCAGTGCTGCAGAGCCACGCCCCTCTCAGTGCTGCAGAGCCATGCCCCTCTCAGTGCTGCAGAGCACGCCCCTCTCAGTGCTACAGAGCCACGCCCCTCTCAGTGCTACAGAGCCACGCCCCTCTCAGTGCTACAGAGCCACGCCCCTCTCAGTGCTGCAGAGCCACGCCCCTCTCAGTGCTACAGACCTCTATCCCCCTCTCAGTGCTACAGAGCCACGCCCATCTCAGTGCTACAGACCTCTATCCCCCTCTCAGTGCTACAGAGCCACGCCCCTCTCAGTGCTGCAGGGCCACGCCCCTCTCAGTGCTACAGACCTATATCCCCCTCTCAGTGCTGCAGAGCCACGCCCCTCTCAGTGCTGCAGAGCCACGCCCCTCTCAGTGCTGCAGAGCCATGCCCCTCTCAGTGCTGCAGAGCACGCCCCTCTCAGTGCTACAGAGCCACGCCCCTCTCAGTGCTACAGAGCCACGCCCCTCAGTGCTGCAGAGCCACGCCCCTCTCAGTGCTACAGACCTCTATCCCCCTCTGTGCTGCAGAGCCACGCCCCTCTCAGTCAGTGCTACAGAGCCACGCCCCTCTCAGTGCTACAGAGCCACGCCCCTCTCAGTGCTACAGACCTATATCCCCCTCAGTGCTACAGAGCCACGCCCCTCTCAGTGCTACAGAGCCACGCCCCTCTCAGTGCTACAGAGCCACGCCCCTCTCAGTGCTACAGAGCCACGCCCCTCTCAGTGCTACAGAGCCACGCCCCTCTCAGTGCTACAGAGCCACGCCCCTCTCAGTGCTACAGAGCCACGTCCCTCTCAGTGCTACAGAGCCACGTCCCTCTCAGTGCTACAGAGCCACGTCCCTCTCAGTGCTGCAGAGCCACGCCCCTCTCAGTGCTGCAGAGCCACGCCCCTCTCAGTGCTACAGAGCCACGCCCCTCTCAGTGCTACAGAGCCACGCCCCTCTCAGTGCTACAGAGCCACGTCCCTCTCAGTGCTACAGAGCCACGTCCCTCTCAGTGCTACAGAGCCACGTCCCTCTCAGTGCTACAGAGCCACGTCCCTCTCAGTGCTGCAGAGCCAAGCCCCTCTCAGTGCTACAGAGCCACGCCCCTCTCAGTGCAACAGAGCCACGCCCCTCTCAGTGCTGCAGACCGACATCCCTGAACTGCCCATCTTGTTTCCCAGAAATGGCTGAATCCCAAAATTGTCTGTAGAAAGAAAACTGTGTAATAATTAATAAGCAAAATTTGCTCTTGTCAAACCTTATACAAAAATTAACATGATATATATTTTAAAAGCTGAGAAGCAGCTCTCTTTCAAATGATATGACATACAATATCACCATACCAACAATATCACCATACCAACAATATCACCATATCAACAATATCAACATATCAACAATATCACCATATCAACAATATCAACATATCAACAATATCACCATATCAACAATAGCACCATATCAACAATATCACCATAACAACAATATCACCATATCAACAATATCACCATATCAACAATATCACCATATCAACAATATGGTAATCAATCAAGAAAGAATCACAGGTGAAAATGTGCATCTTTAAAACTCAAATCTATGTTTTTCTTCCAAACAAGAAAAACATTTTGAGCACATTGTCTTCCTTATTTTGTAAGATCTGATCATCTGAAATCAGAATATAAATAGTGTCACGTTCTGACCTCAGTTCCTTTGTCTTGTCTTTTGTTTTAGTAAGGTCAGGGGGCGTGAGTTGAGGTGGGCAGTCTATGTTCTTTTTTCTATAATTTGGGATTTCTGTGTTTGGCCTGGTGTGGTTCTCAATCAGAGGCAGCTGTCAATCGTTGTCCCTGATTGAGAACCATACTTAGGTAGCCTGGTTTCACCTTTGAGTTGTGGGTTGATTATTTTCTGTTCTGTGTGTTGCTTCACCATTCAGGACTGTTCTTGTTTTTGTCGTTTTATTGTTTTTGTTCAAGTGTTCAGGATTAAATACAATATGGACACCTACCACGCAGCGCATTGGTCTGACATTTCTTACTCTTCGTCTGAGGAGGACGAAGACAAGCGTGAGAAATAGCTTTTACATGGCTTACAGATGTTTTAGTGCCCGGAATGAGACATGCTTAACACCCCGGCCATCCTACAATCCAAGCTTGATGCCCTCAATCTCACACAAATTATCAATGAACCTACCAGGTACAACCCCATAGCCTTAAACACGGGCACCCTCATAGATATCATCCTAACCAACTTGCCCTCTAAATACACCTCTGCTGTCTTCAACCAAGATCTCAGCGATCACTGCCTCATTGCCTGCATCCGTTCGGTCAACCACACGACCAGTACAAAACCTAATGTCTGCGTGGTCAAAAACAACACAGAGGTCCATCTTTCATCGCTGAGCGGTCGACCCAAACTGTTTGACGTACACGGTCGAGATCTAAAAACCAACTGGACGTTTCAGGCCTGAAAGGGATGGATCTCCTGATGTTTCAGCATCATCACAGGAACGTATATATATATATGTATATAAATATGTATATCTGTATATATATAAATATGTATATCTGTATATATGTATATGTATATCTGTATATATATATATGTATATGTATATCTGTATATATATAAATATGTATATCTGTATATATGTATATGTATATATATGTATGTGTGTATATATGTATATATATATGTATATGTATATATGTATATGTATATATATATATGTATATGTATATATATATGTATGCATATATATGTATATGTATATATATATGTATGCATATATATGTATATGTATATATAGATATATATATATATGTATATGTGTATATATATGTATGTATATGTGTATATATATGTATGTATATATGTACATGTGTATATATATGTATGTATATATGTATATGTACATGTGTATATATATCTATATATATATGTATATGTGTATGTATATATGTATATATATGTATGTATATGTGTATATATATGTATGTATATATGTATATGTGTATATATATGTATGTATATATGTATATGTGTATATATATGTATGTATATATGTATATGTGTATATATATGTATGTATATATGTGTATATATATGTATGTATATATGTATATGTGTATATATATGTATGTATATATGTATATGTGTATATATATGTATGTATATATGTGTATATATATATATGTATATATGTATATGTATGTATATGTATAGTATATGTATGTATATGTATATGTGTATATGTGTATATGTGTATGTATATACGTATATGTATATATGTATGTATATGTATATGTGTATATGTGTATATATATGTATGTATGTATATATGTATATGTACATGTGTGTATATATCTATATATATATGTATATGTGTATGTATATATGTATATGTGTATATATATGTATGTATATATGTATGTATATATGTATATGTGTATATGTATGTATATATGTATATGTATGTATATGTATAGTATATGTATGTATATGTATATATGTATATGTATATGTGTATATGTGTATGTATGTATATATGTATGTATATGAGTATATATGTATGTATATGAGTATATGTGTATGTATATGTGTATATATATGTATGTATAAACGTGCGGACAAGACAGAGCGTTTACTCCTATGGGGACGAGGAGCAACAACAGGAAGACTGAAGAGAAAACAGATGATTGGTAGTATACTCAATAACCTAAACACGGTCCATATACATACACACAACATATAGATAAAGGCCTGATAACACATAACAATAACACATTGTTTATAGTTACATTCCAGATGAATAACCCCCCCACCCCACCCCGAGGCCTCAGTTAGCAGCTCCTTAACTTCCTCTGGCTCCTTGATCCCCTTCTCTCAATCCTCATCTTCTCCCAGTAGCTCAGCGTCTTCCTCTAAGAAGGCCTCCCAGTAGCTCAGCGTCTTCCTCTAAGAAGGCCTCCCAGTAGCTCAGCGTCTTCCTCTAAGAAGGCCTCCCAGTAGCTCAGCGTCTTCCTCTAAGAAGGCCTCCCAGTAGCTCAGCATCTTCCTCTAAGGCCTCCCAGTAGCTCAGCGTCTCCCTCTAAGGCCTCCCAGTAGCTCAGCGTCTCCCTCTAAGGCCTCCCAGTAGCTCAGCATCTTCCTCTAAGGCCTCCCAGTAGCTCAGCATCTTCCTCTAAGAAGGCCTCCCAGTAGCTCAGCATCTTCCTCTAAGAAGGCCTCCCAGTAGCTCAGCGTCTTCCTCTAAGAAGGCCTCCCAGTAGCTCAGCATCTTCCTCTAAGGCCTCCCAGTAGCTCAGCGTCTTCCTCTAAGAAGGCCTCCCAGTAGCTCAGCGTCTTCCTCTAAGAAGGCCTCCCAGTAGCTCAGCATCTTCCTCTAAGGCCTCCCAGTAGCTCAGCATCTTCCTCTAAGAAGGCCTCCCAGTAGCTCAGCATCTTCCTCTAAGAAGGCCTCCCAGTAGCTCAGCGTCTTCCTCTAAGAAGGCCTCCCAGTAGCTCAGCGTCTTCCTCTAAGAAGGCCTCCCAGTAGCTCAGCATCTTCCTCTAAGAAGGCATCCCAGTAGCTCAGCATCTTCCTCTAAGAAGGCCTCCCAGTAGCTCAGCGTCTTCCTCTAAGAAGGCCTCCCAGTAGCTCATCATCTTCCTCTAAGAAGGCCTCCCAGTAGCTCAGCATCTTCCTCTAAGAAGGCCTCCCAGTAGCTCAGCATCTTCCTCTAAGAAGGCCTCCCAGTTGCTCAGTGTCTCCCTCTAAGAAGGCCTCCCAGTAGCTCAGCGTCTCCCTCTAAGAAGGCCTCCCAGTAGCTCAGCGTCTTCCTCTAAGAAGGCCTCCCAGTAGCTCATCATCTTCCTCTAAGAAGGCCTCCCAGTAGCTCATCATCTCCCTCTAAGAAGGCCTCCCAGTAGCTCAGCGTCTTCCTCTAAGAAGGCCTCCCAGTAGCTCATCATCTTCCTCTAAGAAGGCCTCCCAGTAGCTCATCATCTCCCTCTAAGAAGGCCTCCCAGTAGCTCAGCGTCTTCCTCTAAGAAGGCCTCCCAGTAGCTCAGCATCTTCCTCTAAGAAGGCCTCCCAGTAGCTCATCATCTTCCTCTAAGGCATCCCTGTAGCTCATCATCTCCCTCTAAGAAGGCCTCCCAGTAGCTCAGCATCTTCCTCTAAGAAGGCATCCCAGTAGCCCAGCGTCTTCCTCTAAGAAGGCCTCCCAGTAGCTCAGCATCTTCCTCTAAGGCCTCCCAGTAGCTCAGCGTCTTCCTCTAAGAAGGCCTCCCAGTAGCTCAGCGTCTTCCTCTAAGGCCTCCCAGTAGCTCAGCGTCTTCCTCTAAGAAGGCCTCCCAGTAGCTCAGCATCTTCCTCTAAGAAGGCCTCCCAGTAGCTCAGCGTCTTCCTCTAAGAAGGCATCCCAGTAGCTCAGCGTCTTCCACTAAGAAGGCATCCCAGTAGCTCAGCGTCTTCCTCTAAGAAGGCCTCCCAGTAGCTCAGCGTCTTCCTCTAAGAAGGCCTCCCAGTAGCTCAGCGTCTTCCTCTAAGAAGGCCTCCCAGTAGCTCAGCATCTTCCTCTAAGAAGGCCTCCCAGTAGCTCAGCGTCTTCCTCTAAGAAGGCCTCCCAGTAGCTCAGCATCTTCCTCTAAGAAGGCCTCCCAGTAGCTCAGCGTCTTCCTCTAAGAAGGCCTCCCAGTAGCTCAGCATCTTCCTCTAAGAAGGCCTCCCAGTAGCTCAGCATCTTCCTCTAAGGCCTCCCAGTAGCTCAGCGTCTTCCTCTAAGAAGGCCTCCCAGTAGCTCAGCGTCTTCCTCTAAGGCCTCCCAGTAGCTCAGCATCTTCCTCTAAGGCATCCCTGTAGCTCATCATCTCCCTCTAAGAAGGCCTCCCAGTAGCTCAGCATCTTCCTCTAAGAAGGCCTCCCAGTAGCTCAGCGTCTTCCTCTAAGAAGGCCTCCCAGTAGCTCAGCATCTTCCTCTAAGAAGGCCTCCCAGTAGCTCAGCGTCTTCCTCTAAGAAGGCCTCCCAGTAGCTCAGCATCTTCCTCTAAGAAGGCCTCCCAGTAGCTCAGCATCTTCCTCTAAGAAGGCCTCCCAGTAGCTCAGCGTCTTCCTCTAAGAAGGCCTCCCAGTAGCTCAGCGTCTTCCTCTAAGAAGGCCTCCCAGTAGCTCATCATCTCCCTCTAAGAAGGCCTCCCAGTAGCTCAGCATCTTCCTCTAAGAAGGCCTCCCAGTAGCTCAGCATCTTCCTCTAAGAAGGCCTCCCAGTAGCTCAGCATCTTCCTCTAAGAAGGCCTCCCAGTAGCTCAGCATCTTCCTCTAAGAAGGCCTCCCAGTAGCTCATCATCTCCCTCTAAGAAGGCCTCCCAGTAGCTCAGCATCTTCCTCTAAGAAGGCCTCCCAGTAGCTCAGCATCTTCCTCTAAGAAGGCCTCCCAGTAGCTCAGCATCTTCCTCTAAGGCCTCCCAGTAGCTCAGCGTCTTCCTCTAAGAAGGCCTCCCAGTAGCTCAGCGTCTTCCTCTAAGAAGGCCTCCCAGTAGCTCAGCATCTTCAGTACATTAAAAAAAGGAATCAATGAATGATGTGTATCCACAAGCAACATTTTCCAAAGGATTTTCATCGTAACATGTAACATACAGTAGAGAGGTTATATACAGTAGAGAGGATACATTATTATCTATATAAAGTGTTATATTTATATATATACAGTAGAGAGGTTATATACAGTAGAGAGGCTACATACAGTAGAGGTTATATACAGTAGAGAGGTTATATACAGTAGAGAGGTTATATACAGTAGAGGCTACATACAGTAGAGAGGCTATATACAGTAGAGAGGCTATATACAGTAGAGAGGCTATATACAGTAGAGAGGTTATATACAGTAGAGAGGCTATATACAGTAGAGAGGCTATATACAGTAGAGAGATTATATACAGTAGAGAGGTTATATACAGTAGAGAGGCTATATACAGTAGAGAGGTTATATACAGTAGAGAGGTTATATACAGTAGAGAGGCTATATACAGTAGAGAGGCTATATAGAGTAGAGAGGCTATATACAGTAGAGAGGCTATATACAGTAGAGAGGTTATATACAGTAGAGAGGTTATATACAGTAGAGAGGCTATATACAGTAGAGAGGCTACATACAGTAGAGAAGCTACATACAGTAGAGGTTATATACAGTAGAGAGGCTATATACAGTAGAGAGGTTATATACAGTAGAGAGGCTATATACAGTAGAGAGGCTACATACAGTAGAGAGGCTACATACAGTAGAGAGGCTATATACAGTAGAGAGGCTATATACAGTAGAGAGGCTATATACAGTAGAGAGGTTATATACAGTAGAGAGGCTATATACAGTAGAGAGGTTATATACAGTAGAGAGGTTATATACAGTAGAGAGGCTATATACAGTAGAGAGGCTATATACAGTAGAGAGGCTATAACAGTAGAGAGGCTACATACAGTAGAGAGGTTATATACAGTAGAGAGGCTATATACAGTAGAGAGGCAATATACAGTAGAGAGGTTATATACAGTAGAGAGGCTATATACAGTAGAGAGGCTATATACATTAGTCTATATACAGTAGAGAGGCTATATACAGTAGAGGGCTACATACAGTAGAGGTTATATACAGTAGAGAGGCTATATACAGTACAGAGGTTATATACAGTAGAGAGGCTATATACAGTAGAGAGGCTATATACAGTAGAGAGGCTATATACAGTAGAGAGGCTATATACAGTACAGAGGTTATATACAGTAGAGAGGTTATATACAGTAGAGAGGCTATATACAGTAGAGGGCTACATACAGTAGAGGGCTACATACAGTAGAGGTTATATACAGTAGAGAGGCTATATACAGTAGAGAGGCTACATACAGTAGAGAGGCTATATACAGTAGAGAGGCTATATACAGTAGAGAGGCTATATACAGTAGAGAGGCTATATACAGTAGAGAGGCTATATACAGTAGAGAGGTTATATACAGTAGAGAGGCTATATATAGTAGAGAGGTTATATACAGCAGAGAGGTTATATACAGTAGAGAGGCTTAACACAGTGGGGAGAACCAAGTATTTGATACACTGCCGATTTTGCAGGTTTTCCAACCTACAAAGCATGTTGACGCCTGTAATTTTTTATCATAGGTACACTTCAACTGTGAAATACTCTTAAAAACCTCAATATCATTACCAACATTAAAAAATATATATATATATATCATAACCTGTCAGATTGAGTGGAGTAGAGGCGACTTCCTGTGGCAGGGGGCGTCATTTTCCTGTTGTTCCTTTCCAGAGAAAAACCTCATTCCTGCCTCTTAACCAATCACATATCATCACGCAGACGTTGTAACCTATCAAACGAGGGGGGATTTATGAAGAAGCAAAACGATCGTGATTGTGGTAGCACAGAGATGTTTGACGCGACGGACATCAGAACGAGGTTTACGAGGTCTTTTTGACGAGCTGGAAAGGGATAAACACGCACGTCTATAGACGTGGATAGAATATATATCTTTGCTTGGCTTTACTTACTAAAAGTTTTTCCCATTCCTCTTTTCGATAAAAACAGATGAATCTTAAGTCCCACCGTTATGTCATGCTGTCCACTAAAACCATACCGCTGTCTGGATGAACTCATATCTCGCATGGTGTTTACGTTTCCGATAGCAAACAGACAGGCTAATACTCACTCTCTTCAACATCCAGTCTGGTGGGTCCACAGACACACAACGAGTCATCACTCTGCTACGTGGGTGATCGAAACGGATGTGGGTTAAAAAGCACTTAGCAGTACTTAAAAACCAGGTTAAAACCAGGTTAAATAAACCTTCAGGAACACGTAGCAGTACATAAAACCAGGTTAAAACCAGGTTAAATAAACCTTCAGGAACACTTAGCAGTACTTAAAACCAGGTTAAAACCAGGTTAAAACCAGGTTAAATAACTCTTCAGGAACACTTAGCAGTCCATAAAACCAGGTAGAAACCAGGTTAAATAAACCTTCAGGAACACTTAGCAGTACTTAAAACCAGGTTAAAACCAGGTTAAATAAACCTTCAGGAACACTTAGCAGTACTTAAAACCAGGTTAAAACCAGGTTAAATAAACCTTCAGGAACACTTAGCAGTACTTAAAACCAGGTTAAAACCAGGTTAAATAAACCTTCAGGAACACTTAGCAGTACTTAAAACCAGGTTAAAACCAGGTTAAATAACTCTTCAGGAACACTTAGCAGTACTTAAAACCAGGTTAAAACCAGGTTAAATAACCCTTCAGGAACACTTAGCAGTCCATAAAACCAGGTTAAAACCAGGTTAAATAACCCTTCAGGAACACTTAGCAGTACTTAAAACCAGGTTAAAACCAGGTTAAATAACTCTTCAGGAACACTTAGCAGTACATAAAATCAGGTTAAAACCAGGTTAAATAACTCTTCAGGAACACTTAGCAGTACTTAAAACCAGGTTAAAACCAGGTTAAATAACCCTTCAGGAACACTTAGCAGTCCATAAAACCAGGTTAAAACCAGGTTAAATAAACCTTCAGGAACACTTAGCAGTAATTAAAACCAGGTTAAAAGCAGGTTAAATAACTCTTCAGGAACACTTAGCAGTACATAAAACCAGGTTAAAACCAGGTTAAATAAACCTTCAGGAACACTTAGCAGTACATAAAACCAGGTTAAAACCAGGTTAAATAAACCTTCAGGAACACTTAGCAGTCCATAAAACCAGGTTAAAACCAGGTTAAATAACCCTTCAGGAACACTTAGCAGTACATAAAACCAGGTTAAATAAACCTTCAGGAACACTTAGCAGTCCATAAAACCAGGTTAAAACCAGGTTAAATAACCCTTCAGAAACCACCAATAGACATCCTTTATTACAGCCATCTACAAGCACCCAATACTTAAAGACTATTATGGCAGTATGTGTGTTGTCTCTCTCCCACATCTCTTTCACAAGCCTCTACTCAAATACAAATCATTTGTGGTCTTTTTTGTTAAACTTGTTCGTAGGGAGAAGAACTTAGACCTACTAGGTACGTTAGTTCTACTGTTGTCTTGGAGAATAATAACAAAGCCATTAAGCATTCTGTGGATAAACAACCCTGACTTATATAGTCTATAGCATTAACTCTTGTCCAAGTGAATACTATAATATGTATTTTCATAGCTTCCTCATAAGTCAAGGAGGCTGGGGTACTCAGAGGGCACATGCTGATGAAGTGAAAGGCAACTCTCAGGTCAAAACAGACACTGGTTTGTTACTCAATTAAAATGTGAATGACCATAGATGGGTTTGGTTGTTTAGCAACAATACAGACACCCACACGCTCCCGAACCACCCTCACGCTCCCGAACCACCCTCACGCTCCAGAACCACCCTCACGCTCCCGAACCACCCTCACGCTCCCGAACCACCCTCACGCTCCCGAACCACCCTCACGCTCCCGAACCACCCTCACGCTCCCGAACCACCCTCACGCTCCCTCACCACCCAAACGCTCCCTCACCACCCTCACGCTCCCTCACCACCCTCACGCTCCCTCACCACCCTCACGCTCCCTCACCACCCTCACGCTCCCTCACCACCCTCACGCTCCCTCATCACCCTCACCACCCACACGCTCCCTCACCACCCACACGCTCCCTCACCACCCTCACGCTCCCGAACCACCCTCACGCTCCCTCACCACCCTCACCACCCACATGCTCCCTCACCACCCACACGCTCCCTCACCACCCTCACGCTCCCGAACCACCCTCACGCTCCCTCACCACCCTCACGCTCCCTCACCACCCTCACGCTCCCTCACCACCCTCACGCTCACTCACCACCCACACGCTCCCTCACCACCCTCAAGCTCCTTCACCACCCTCACGCTCCCTCACCAACAACACGCTCCCTCACCAACCACACGCTCCCTCACCAACCACACGCTCCCTCACGCTCCCTCACCAACCACACGCTGCCTCACCAACAACACGCTCCCTCAACAACAACAAGCTCCCTCACCACCCTCACGCTCCCTCACCACCCACACGCTGCCTCACCAACAACACGCTCCCTCACCAACAACACGCTCCCTCACCACCCACACGCTCCCTCACCAACCACAAGCTCCCTCACCAACCACACGCTCCCTCACGCTCCCTCACAACCACACGCTCCCTCACCAACCACACGCTCCCTCACCAACCACACGCTCCCTCACGCTGCCTCACCAACCACACGCTCCCTCACCACCCTCACGCTCCCTCACCACACTCACGCTCCCTCACCACCCACACGCTCTCTCACCACCCACACGCTCCCTCACCACCCACACGCTCCCTCACCACCCTCAAGCTCCTTCACCACCCTCACGCTCCCTCACCAACAACACGCTCCCTCACCAACCACACGCTCCCTCACCAACCACACGCTCCCTCACACTCCCTCACCAACCACACGCTGCCTCACCAACAACACGCTCCCTCACCAACAACAAGCTCCCTCACCACCCTCACGCTCCCTCACCACCCACACGCTGCCTCACCAACAACACCCTCCCTCACCAACAACACGCTCCCTCACCAACAACACGCTCCCTCACCACCCTCACGCTCCCTCACCACCCACACGCTCCCTCACCAACCACATGCTCCCTCACCAACCACACTCTCCCTCACGCTCCCTCACAACCACACGCTCCCTCACAAACCACACGCTCCCTCACGCTGCCTCACGCTCCCTCACCACCCTCACGCTCCCTCACCACACTCACGCTCCCTCACCACACTCACGCTCCCTCACCACCCACACGCTCTCTCACCACCCACACGCTCCCTCACCACCCACACGCTCCCTCACCACCCACACGCTCCCTCACCACCCTCACGCCCCCTCACTGGTACAGAGTCAATGTGGAGGCTATATACAGGGGCTACCGGTACAGAGTCAATGTGGAGACTATATACAGGGTATTACGGTACAGAGTCAATGTGGAGGCTATATACAGGGTATTACGGTACAGAGTCAATGTGGAGGCTATATACAGGGGGTACCGGTACAGAGTCAATGTGGAGACTATATACAGGGGGTACCGGTACAGAGTCAATGTGGAGACTATATACAGGGGGTACCGGTACAGAGTCAATGTGGAGGCTATATACAGGGGGTACCGGTACAGAGTCAATGTGGAGACTATATACAGGGGGCACCGGTACAGAGTCAATGTGGAGGCTATATACAGGGGGTACCGGTACAGAGTCAATGTGGAGGTTATATACAGGGGGTACCGGTACAGAGTCAAGGTGGAGGCAATATACAGGGTGTTACGGTATAGAGTCAATGTGGAGGTAATATACAGGGGGTACCGGTACAGAGTCAATGTGGAGGCTATATACAGGGGGTACTGTTACAGAGTCAATGTGGAGGCTATATACAGGGTGTTACGGTATAGAGTCAATGTGGAGGTAATATACAGGGGGTACCGGTACAGAGTCAATGTGGAGGCTATATACAGGGGGTACCGGTACAGAGTCAATGTGGAGACTATATACAGGGGGTACCGGTACAGAGTCAATGTGGAGGCTATATACAGGGGGTACCGGTACAGAGTCAATGTGGAGGCTATATACAGGGGGTACCGGTACAGAGTCAATGTGGAGACTATATACAGGGTGTACCGGTACAGAGTCAATGTGGAGGCTATATACAGGGTATTACGGTACAGAGTCAATGTGGAGGCTATATACAGGGGGTACCGGTACAGAGTCAATGTGGAGGCTATATACAAGGGGTACCGGTACAGAGTCAATGTGGAGGCTATATACAGGGTGTACCGGTACAGAGTCAATGTGGAGGCTATATACAGGGTATTACGGTACAGAGTCAATGTGGAGGCTATATACAGGGGGTACCGGTATGGTATGGTATGGTACCGGTAGGGATGGGCTGCTGCCAGCTCCCTACAGACTCACCAGCTCTCTACAGACTCACCAGCTCTCTACAGACTCACCCTACAGACTCACCAGCTCCCTACAGACTCACCAGCTCACTACAGACTCACCCTACAGACTCACCAGCTCTCTACAGACTCACCCTACAGACTCACCAGCTCCCTACAGACTCACCAGCTCACTACAGACTCACCAGCTCACTACAGACTCACCCTACAGACTCACCAGCTCTCTACAGACTCACCAGCTCTCTACAGACTCACCAGCTCCCTACAGACTCACCCTACAGACTCACCAGCTCACTACAGACTCACCCTACAGACTCACCAGCTCTCTACAGACTCACCAGCTCACTACAGACTCACCCTACAGACTCACCAGCTCACTACAGACTCACCCTACAGACTCACCAGCTCTCTACAGACTCACCAGCTCCCTACAGACTCACCCTACAGACTCACCAGCTCCCTACAGACTCACCCTACAGACTCACCAGCTCACTACAGACTCACCCTACAGACTCACCAGCTCTCTACAGACTCACCAGCTCTCTACAGACTCACCAGCTCACTACAGACTCACCCTACAGACTCACCAGCTCACTACAGACTCACCCTACAGACTCACCAGCTCTCTACAGACTCACCAGCTCTCTACAGACTCACCAGCTCCCTACAGACTCACCCTACAGACTCACCCTACAGACTCACCAGCTCCCTACAGACTCACCCTACAGACTCACCAGCTCACTACAGACTCAACCTACAGACTCAACCTACAGACTCACCAGCTCCCTACAGACTCACCAGCTCTCTACAGACTCACCAGCTCTCTACAGACTCACCAGCTCCCTACAGACTCACCCTACAGACTCACCAGCTCTCTACAGACTCACCCTACAGACTCACCAGCTCCCTACAGACTCACCAGCTCACTACAGACTCACCCTACAGACTCACCAGCTCTCTACAGACTCACCAGCTCTCTACAGACTCACCCTACAGACTCACCAGCTCCCTACAGACTCACCAGCTCACTACAGACTCACCAGCTCACTACAGACTCACCAGCTTCCTACAGACTCACCAGCTCACTACAGACTCACCAGCTCACTACAGACTCACCCTACAGACTCACCAGCTCTCTACAGACTCACCAGCTCCCTACAGACTCACCCTACAGACTCACCAGCTCCCTACAGACTCACCCTACAGACTCACCAGCTCTCTACAGACTCACCAGCTCACTACAGACTCACCAGCTCACTACAGACTCACCCTACAGACTCACCAGCTCACTACAGACTCACCCTACAGACTCACCAGCTCTCTACAGACTCACCAGCTCTCTACAGACTCACCAGCTCTCTACAGACTCACCCTACAGACTCACCAGCTCTCTACAGACTCACCCTACAGACTCACCAGCTCCCTACAGACTCACCCTACAGACTCACCAGCTCCCTCCAGCTCACTACAGACTCACCCTACAGACTCACCAGCTCCCTACAGACTCACCCTACAGACTCACCAGCTCCCTACAGACTCACCAGCTCTCTACAGACTCACCAGCTCACTACAGACTCACCAGCTCACTACAGACTCACCAGCTCTCTACAGACTCACCAGCTCTCTACAGACTCACCAGCTCTCTACAGACTCACCAGCTCTCTACAGACTCACCAGCTCTCTACAGACTCACCAGCTCTCTACAGACTCACCAGCTCTCTACAGACTCACCAGCTCACTACAGACTCACCAGCTCTCTACAGACTCACCAGCTCTCTACAGACTCACCAGCTCTCTACAGACTCACCAGCTCTCTACAGACTCACCAGCTCCCTACAGACTCACCAGCTCTCTACAGACTCACCAGCTCCCTACAGACTCACCAGCTCCCTACAGACTCACCAGCTCCCTACAGACTCACCAGCTCCCTACAGACTCACCAGCTCTCTACAGACTCACCAGCTCCCTACAAACTCACCAGCTCCCTACAGACTCACCAGCTCTCTCTAGACTCACCAGCTCCCTCTTTCTCCTGTGGTGTTATTTACAAACAAACACATGACTGGCTCAACTGTTCTGGGAAACTACGGTGAGCTTTATAATGTAACCGATTGTGACAGGTGAAATGAACATCGTCATCTGATTCATCTCCTAACGTTTTGCACAAGTTCACTGCAGTTATTAAATAAAAAGTAGCTCCCACACAAAAAAAATTTTTTTTTAATGTATTAAACCATTCCTTGGCTTTTTCCAATTACACCGGTACACAGTACATACGGTAAACTACCCAAGCCTACTATATATAGGCTACGTAGATTCTGTTGCAAGCTGGCTGGCAGAGTGTTGATGCTGTGTCAGGTCTCCTGTGGCTAATGGACAGGACCGACTGGCTTGTGTTGGTTCTCCCCTACTGTCTGTAATTCCCACCGGCAGCAGTACAAACAGCGATCCTATCCAGGTCAGCAGCCAGCCAATGAGGGATGAGATGAGGATCCTTATTGAAAACCAAAGCTAATTAAACCAGGAAAGGAAAGCAGAGAGGGGGAGGGCTGACTATAGAGGGGAGCTGACGACAGAGGGGAGCTGACTATAGAGGGGAGCTGACTATAGAGGGGAGCTGACTACAGAGGGGAGCTGACTACAGAGGGGGGATGACTACAGAGGGGAGCTGACTATAGAGGGGAGCTGACTATAGAGGGGAGCTGACTATAGAGGGGAGCTGACTATAGAGGGGAGCTGACTATAGACTATAGGGGAGCTGACTATAGAGGGGAGCTGACTACAGAGGGGAGCTGACTATAGAGGGGAGCTGACTATAGAGGGGAGCTGACTATAGAGGGGAGCTGACTATAGAGGGGAGCTGACTACAGAGGGGAGCTGACTATAGAGGGGAGCTGACTGACTACAGAGGGGAGCTGACTACAGAGGGGAGCTGACTACAGAGGGGAGCTGACTATAGAGGGGAGCTGACTATAGAGGGGAGCTGACTATAGAGGGGGGCTGACTATAGAGGGGAGCTGACTATAGAGAGGGGAGCTGACTATAGAGGGGAGCTGACTACTATATGACTGACTAGAGGGGAGCTGACTATATGACTATAGAGGGGAGCTGACTATAGAGGGGACTATAGAGGGCTGACTATGACTATAGAGGGGAGCTGACTATATGACTATAGAGGGGAGAGGGGAGCTGACTATAGAGGGGACTACAGCTGACTATAGAGGGGAGCTGACTATATGACTATAGAGGGGAGCTGACTATAGAGGGGAGCTGACTATAGAGGGGAGCTGACTATAGGGGGACTATAGAGGAGCTGACTATAGGGGAGCTGACTATAGAGGGGGCTGACTATAGAGGGAGCTGACTATAGAGGGGGAGCTGACTATAGAGGGAGGGGGCTGACTATATGACTATAGAGGGGAGGTGACTATAGAGGGGAGCTGACTATAGGGGGAGCTGACTATAGACTATAGGGGGAGCTGACTATAGAGGGGACTATAGCTGACTATAGAGGGGACTATAGCTGACTATAGAGGGGGCTGACTATAGAGGGGAGCTGACTAGAGGGGAGCTGACTATAGAGGGGAGCTGACTATAGAGGGGAGCTGACTATAGAGGGGGGCTGACTATAGAGGGGAGCTGACTATGACTAGAGGGACTATAGAGCTGACTATAGACTATAGGGGGGCTGACTATAGAGGGGAGCTGACTATAGAGGGGACTATAGCTGACTATAGAGGGGAGCTGACTATAGAGGGGAGCTGACTATATGACTATAGGGGGGAGCTGACTATATGACTATAGAGGGGAGCTGACTACAGAGGGGAGCTGACTATAGAGGGGAGCTGACTATATGACTATAGAGGGGAGCTGACTACAGAGGGGAGCTGACTATAGAGGGGAGCTGACTATAGAGGGGAGCTGACTATATGACTATAGAGGGGAGCTGACTATAGAGGGGAGCTGACTATAGAGGGGAGCTGACTATAGAGGGGGGCTGACTATAGAGGGCTGACTATACTATAGAGGGGAGCTGACTATAGAGGGGAGCTGACTATATACAGAGCTGACTACAGAGGGGAGCTGACTATATGACTATAGAGGGGAGCTGACTATGACTATAGAGGGGAGCTGACTATGAGGAGGGGAGCTGACTAGAGGGGAGCTGACTATAGAGGGGGCTGACTATAGAGGGAGCTGACTATACTATAGAGGGGAGCTGACTATATGACTATAGAGGGGAGCTGACTATAGAGGGGAGCTGACTATAGAGGGGGGGAGCTGACTATATGACTATAGAGGGGAGCTGACTATAGGGGAGCTGACTATAGACTATAGGGGGGCTGACTACTAGAGGGGAGCTGACTATAGAGGGGAGCTGACTATAGAGGGGAGCTGACTATAGAGGGGAGCTATAGAGGGGAGCTGACTATACTGACTATAGAGGGGAGCTGACTATAGAGGGGGAGCTGACTATAGGGGGAGCTGACTATAGAGGGAGCTGACTATAGAGGGGGCTGACTATAGAGGGGAGCTGACTATAGAGGGGAGCTGACTATAGAGGGAGCTGACTATAGAGGGGAGCTGACTATAGACTATAGGGGGAGCTGACTATAGAGGGGGCTGACTATAGACTATAGAGGGCTGACTACAGAGCTGACTATAGACTATAGGGGGGCTGACTATAGAGGGGAGCTGACTATAGAGGGGAGCTGACTATATATGAGAGGGGAGCTGACTATATGACTATAGAGGGGAGACTATAGACTATATAGAGGGGAGCTATGACTATAGAGGGGAGCTGACTATAGGGAGCTGACTATAGAGGGGAGCTGACTATATGACTATAGAGGACTACAGAGGGGAGCTGACTATAGAGGGGAGCTGACTATAGACTATAGGGGGAGCTGACTATAGACTATGGGGAGCTGACTATAGAGGGGAGCTGACTATAGAGGGGAGCTGACTATAGAGGGGAGCTGACTATAGAGGGGGGCTGACTATAGAGGGGAGCTGACTATAGAGGGGAGCTGACTATAGAGGGAGCTGACTATAGAGGGGAGCTGACTATAGAGGGGAGCTGACTATAGACTATATGACTATAGCTGACTATAGAGGGGAGCTGACTATAGAGGGGCTGCTGACTATAGAGGGGAGCTGACTATAGAGGGGAGCTGACTATAGAGGGGACTATAGAGGCTGACTATAGAGGGGCTGCTGACTATAGAGGGGAGCTGACTATAGAGGGGAGCTGACTATATGACAGAGGGGAGCTATAGAGGGGAGCTGACTATAGACTATATGACTATAGAGGGGAGCTGACTATAGAGGGGAGCTGACTATATGACTATAGGGGAGCTGACTATAGAGGGGAGCTGACTATATGACTATAGAGGGGAGCTGACTATAGACTATAGGGGGCTGAGCTGACTATAGAGGGGAGCTGACTATAGGGGACTATACTACTAGAGGGGAGCTGACTATAGAGGGGACTATATGACTATAGAGGGGGCTGACTATAGAGCTGACTATAGAGCTGACTATAGAGGGGAGCTGACTATAGAGGGGGCTGACTATAGACTATAGGGGAGCTGACTATAGAGGGGAGCTGACTATGAGGGGAGCTGACTATAGGGGGAGCTGACTATAGAGGGGAGCTGACTATAGAGGGGAGCTGACTATATGACTATAGAGGGGAGCTGACTATAGGGGAGCTGACTATAGAGGGGAGCTGACTATAGAGACTATAGGGAGCTGACTATAGGGGGAGCTGACTATAGACTATAGGGGGAGCTGACTATATGACTATAGAGGGAGCTGACTATATGACTATAGAGGGGAGCTGACTATATGACTATAGAGGGGAGCTGACTATATGACTATAGAGGGGAGACTATAGCTGACTATACTATAGCTGACTATAGAGGGGAGCTGACTATATGACTATAGAGGGGAGCTGACTATATGACTATATGACTATAGGGGGGAGCTGACTATATGACTATAGAGGGGGAGCTGACTATATGACTATAGAGGGGAGCTGACTATATGACTATAGAGGACTATAGAGCTGACTATATGAGGGGAGCTATATAGAGGGGAGCTGACTATATGAGGGGAGCTGACTATATGACTAGACTATAGAGGGGAGCTGACAATATGACTATAGAGGGGAGCTGACTATATGACTATGGAGGGGAGCTGACTATAGAGGGGAGCTGACTATATGACTATAGAGGGGAGCTGACTATATGACTATAGAGGGGAGCTGACTATATGACTATAGAGGGAGCTGACTATAGAGGGGGGAGCTGACTATATGACTATAGAGGGGACTAGCTGACTACAGAGGGAGGGGAGCTGACTATATGACTATAGAGACTATAGATGACTATAGAGGGGGAGCTGACTAGAGGGGAGCTGACTATATGACTATAGAGGGGGAGCTGACTATATGACTATAGAGGGGAGCTGACTATAGACTATAGAGGGGAGCTGACTATAGGGGGAGCTGACTATAGAGGGGGAGCTGACTATAGAGGGGAGCTGACTATATGACTATAGAGGGGGAGCTGACTATAGAGGGGGAGCTGACTATATGACTATAGAGGGGAGCTGACTATATGACTATAGAGGGGAGCTGACTATATGACTATAGAGGGGAGCTGACTATAGACTGACTAGAGGGGAGCTGACTATAGACTATAGAGGGGGAGCTGACTATATGACTATAGAGGGGAGCTGACTATAGAGGGGGCTGACTATAGAGGGGGAGCTGACTATATGACTATAGAGGGAGCTGACTACAGACTAGAGGGGAGCTGACTATAGAGGGGAGCTGACTATATGACTACAGAGGGGAGCTGACTATAGACTATAGGGGGAGCTGACTATATGACTATAGAGGGGAGCTGACTATAGAGGGGAGCTGACTATATGACTATAGAGGGGAGCTGACTATAGAGGGGAGCTGACTATAGAGGGGAGCTGACTATAGAGGGGAGCTGACTATAGAGGGGAGCTGACTATAGAGGGGAGCTGACTATATGACTATAGAGGGGAGCTGACTATATGACTATAGAGGGGAGCTGACTATATGACTATAGAGGGGAGCTGACTATAGACTATAGAGGGGAGCTGACTATATGACTATAGGGGGAGCTGACTATATGACTAGAGGGGAGCTGACTATATGACTATAGAGGGGAGCTGACTATAGAGGGGAGCTGACTATATGACTATAGGGGGAGCTGACTATAGAGGGGAGCTGACTATAGAGACTATAGGAGCTGACTATAGACTATAGAGGGGGAGCTGACTATATGACTATAGAGGGGAGCTGACTATATGACTATAGAGGGGAGCTGACTATAGACTATAGAGGGGAGCTGACTATATGACTATAGGGGCTGACTATAGAGGGGAGCTGACTATAGACTATAGGGGAGCTGACTATATGACTATAGAGGGGAGCTGACTATATGAGGGGGAGCTGACTATAGATGACTATAGAGGGGAGCTGACTATAGGGGAGCTGACTATAGAGGGGAGCTGACTATATGACTATAGGGGGAGCTGACTATGAGAGGGGAGCTGACTATATGACTATAGGGGGGAGCTGACTATATGACTATAGGGGGAGCTGACTATATGACTATAGAGGGGAGCTGACTATATGAGAGGGGAGCTGACTATAGAGGGGGGGAGCTGACTATATGACTATAGAGGGGAGCTGACTATATGACTAGAGGGGAGCTGACTATAGAGGGGAGCTGACTATAGAGGGGAGCTGACTATAGAGGGGAGCTGACTATATGACTATAGAGGGGGAGCTGACTATATGACTATAGAGGAGCTGACTATAGAGGGGAGCTGACTATATGACTATAGAGGGGGAGCTGACTATAGAGGGGAGCTGACTATATGACTATAGAGGGGAGCTGACTATAGAGGGGAGCTGACTATATGACTATAGGGGGAGCTGACTATATGACTATAGAGGGAGCTGACTATATGACTATAGGGGAGCTGACTATATGACTATAGAGCTGACTATAGACTGATAGAGGGGCTGACTATATGACTATAGAGGGGAGCTGACTATATGACTATAGAGGGGAGCTGACTATAGAGGGGGAGCTGACTATAGACTATAGGGCTGACTATAGAGGGGAGCTGACTATATGACTATAGAGGGGAGCTGACTATATGACTATAGAGGGGAGCTATAGACTATATGACTATAGAGGGGAGCTGACTATATGACTATAGGGGAGCTGACTATATGACTATAGAGGGGAGCTGACTATATGACTATAGAGGGGAGCTGACTATATGACTAGAGGGGAGCTGACTATATGACTATAGAGGGGAGCTGACTATAGAGGGGAGCTGACTATATGACTATAGAGGGACTATAGAGCTGACTATATGACTATAGAGGGAGCTGACTATATGACTATAGAGGGAGCTGACTATATGACTATAGAGGGGAGCTGACTATAGACTATATGACTATAGGGGAGCTGACTATAGAGGGGAGCTGACTATAGACTATATGACTATAGGGAGGAGCTGACTATATGACTATAGAGGGGAGCTGACTATATGACTATAGAGGGGAGCTGACTATAGACTATAGGGGAGCTGACTATAGACTATATGACTATAGAGGGGAGCTGACTATATGACTATAGAGGGAGCTGACTATATGACTATAGAGGGGAGCTGACTATATGACTATAGAGGGGCTGACTATAGAGGGGAGCTGACTATATGACTATAGAGGGAGCTGACTATGACTATAGAGGGGAGCTGACTATATGACTATAGAGGGGAGCTGACTATAGAGGGGAGCTGACTATATGACTATAGAGGGGAGCTGACTATATGACTATAGAGGGGAGCTGACTATATGACTATAGAGGGGAGCTGACTATATGACTATAGAGGGGAGCTGACTATATGACTATAGAGGGGGAGCTGACTATATGACTATAGAGGGGAGCTGACTATATGACTATAGAGGGGAGCTGACTATAGAGGGGAGCTGACTATATGACTATAGAGCTGGAGAGCTGACTATAGAGGGGAGCTGACTGACTATAGAGGGGAGCTGACTATATGACTGACTATAGAGGCTGACTATAGAGGGGAGCTGACTATAGAGGGGAAGCGGACACAGAGAGGGGAGCTGACTATATGACTATAGGGAGCTGACTATATGACAATAGAGGGGGAGCTGACTATATGACTATAGAGGGGAGCTGACTATAGAGGGGAGCTGACTATATGCTATAGACTATATGACTATAGAGGGGGAGCTGACTATATGACTATAGAGGGGAGCTGACTATATGACTATAGAGGAGGAGCTGACTATATGACTATAGAGGGGAGCTGACTATAGAGGGGAGCTGACTATATGACTATAGGGGGAGCTGACTATAGAGGGGAGCTGACTATAGATAGGGGGAGCTGACTATATGACTATAGAGGGAGCTGACTATATGACTATAGAGGGGAGCTGACTATATGACTATAGAGGGGGAGCTGACTATATGACTATAGAGGGAGCTGACTATATGACTATAGAGGGAGACTATAGAGACTATAGAGGGGAGCTGACTGACTATATGACTATAGAGGGGAGCTGACTATAGAGGGGAGCTGACTATATGACTATAGGGGGAGCTGACTATAGAGGGGGGGAGCTGACTATAGAGGGGAGCTGACTATATGACTATAGAGGGGGAGCTGACTATAGAGGGGAGCTGACTATATGACTATAGGGGGAGCTGACTATATGACTATAGGGGGGAGCTGACTATATTACTATAGAGGGGAGCTGACTATAGACTATAGGGGAGGTGACTATATGACTATAGAGGGGAGCTGACTATATGACTATAGAGGAGAGCTGACTATATGACTATAGAGGGGAGCTGACTATATGACTATAGAGGGGAGCTGACTATATGACTATAGAGGGGAGCTGACTATATGACTATGGAGGGGAGCTGACTATAGAGGGGAGCTGACTATATGACTATAGAGGAGAGCTGACTATATGACTATAGAGGGAGCTGACTATATGACTATAGAGGGGGAGCTGACTATATGACTATAGAGGGAGGGGAGCTGACTATATGACTATAGAGGGGAGCTGACTATATGACTATAGGGGAGCTGACTATATGACTATAGAGGGGAGCTGACTATATGACTATAGAGGGGAGCTGACTATATGACTATAGAGGGGAGCTGACTATATGACTATAGAGGGGAGCTGACTATATGACTATAGAGGGGGAGCTGACTATATGACTATAGAGGAGAGCTGACTATATGACTATAGAGGGAGCTGACTATATGACTATAGAGGGGAGCTGACTATAGAGGGGAGCTGACTATAGAGGGGGAGCTGACTATATGACTATAGAGGGAGCTGACTATATGACTATAGAGGGGAGCTGACTATAGAGGGGGAGCTGACTATATGACTATAGAGGGGAGCTGACTATAGAGGGGAGCTGACTATATGACTATAGAGGGGAGCTGACTATATGACTATAGAGGGGAGCTGACTATATGACTATAGAGGGGAGCTGACTATATGACTATAGAGGGGAGCTGACTATATGACTATAGAGGGGAGCTGACTATATGACTATAGAGGGGAGCTGACTATATGACTATAGAGGGGAGCTGACTATATGACTATAGAGGGGAGCTGACTATATGACTATAGAGGGGAGCTGACTATATGACTATAGAGGGGGGAGCTGACTATATGACTATAGAGGTGGAGCTGACTACTATAGGGGAGCTGACTATATGACTATAGAGGGGAGCTGACTATATGACTATAGAGGGGAGCTGACTATAGACTATAGAGGGGCTGACTATAGCTGACTATATGACTATAGAGGGGAGCTGACTATAGACTATAGAGGGGAGCTGACTATATGACTATAGAGGGGGAGCTGACTATAGAGGGGGAGCTGACTATATGACTATAGAGGGGAGCTGACTATAGAGGGGGAGCTGACTATATGACTATAGAGGGGAGCTGACTATATGACTATAGAGGGGAGCTGACTATATGACTATAGAGGGGAGCTGACTATATGACTATAGAGGGGAGCTGACTATATGACTATAGAGGGGAGCTGACTATATGACTATGGAGGGGAGCTGACTATAGAGGGGAGCTGACTATATGACTATAGAGGAGAGCTGACTATATGACTATAGAGGGGAGCTGACTATATGACTTTAGAGGGGAGCTGACTATATGACTATAGAGGGGGAGCTGACTATGGAGGGGAGCTGACTATATGACTATAGAGGGGAGCTGACTATATGACTATAGAGGGGGAGCTGACTATATGACTATAGAGGGGAGCTGACTATATGACTTTAGAGGAGAGCTGACTATATGACTATAGAGGGGAGCTGACTATAGAGGGGGAGCTGACTATAGAGGGGGAGCTGACTACATGACTATAGAGGAGAGCTGACTATATGACTATAGAGGAGAGCTGACTATATGACTATAGAGGGGAGCTGACTATAGAGGGGGAGCTGACTATATGACTATAGAGGGGACTATATGACTATAGAGGGGAGCTGACTAGAGGGGAGCTGCTGACTATAGATAGCTGACTATAGAGGGGGAGCTGACTATATGACTATAGAGGGGCTGACTATATGACTATAGAGGGGAGCTGACTATATGACTATAGAGGGGGAGCTGACTATATGACTATAGAGGAGAGCTGACTATATGACTATAGAGGGGGAGCTGACTATATGACTATAGAGGGGAGCTGAGCTGACTATATGACTATAGAGGGGAGCTGACTATATGACTATAGAGGGGAGCTGACTATATGACTATAGAGGGGAGCTGACTATATGACTATAGAGGGGAGCTGACTATATGACTATAGAGGGGAGCTGACTATATGAGCTGACTATATGACTATAGAGGGGGAGCTGACTATAGAGGGGGAGCTGACTATATGACTATAGAGGGGGAGCTGACTATATGACTATAGAGGGGAGCTGACTATATGACTATAGAGTGGAGCTGACTATATGACGATAGAGGGGAGCTGACTATATGACTATAGAGGGGAGCTGACTATATGACTATAGAGGGGACTATAGAGCTGACTATATGACTATAGAGGGGAGCTGACTATATGACTATAGAGGGGGAGCTGACTATATGACTATAGAGGGGAGCTGACTATATGACTATAGAGGGGAGCTGACTATATGACTATAGAGGGGAGCTGACTATATGACTATAGAGGGGAGCTGACTATATGACTATAGAGGGGAGCTGACTATAGGGGGGGAGCTGACTATATGACTATAGAGGGGAGCTGACTATAGAGGGGAAGCTGACTATATGACTATAGAGGGGGAGCTGACTATATGACTATAGAGGGGACTATAGAGCTGACTATATGACTAAAGAGGGGGAGCTGACTATATGACTATAGAGGGGAGCTGACTATATGACTATAGAGGGAGCTGACTATATGACTATAGAGGGGGAGCTGACTATATGACTATAGAGGGGAGCTGACTATATGACTATAGAGGGACTATAGAGGGGGAGCTGACTATATGACTATAGAGGGGGAGCTGACTATATGACTATAGAGGGGGAGCTGACTATATGACTATAGACTATAGGGGGAGCTATATGACTATAGAGGGGGAGCTGACTATATGACTATAGAGGGGGAGCTGACTATATGACTATAGAGGGGGAGCTGACTATATGACTATAGAGGGGAGCTGACTATATGACTATAGAGGGGAGCTGACTATATGACTATAGAGGGGAGCTGACTATATGACTATAGAGGGGAGCTGACTATATGACTATAGAGGGGAGCTGACTATATGACTATAGAGGGGGAGCTGACTATATGACTATAGAGGGGAGCTGACTATATGACTATAGAGGGGGAGCTGACTATATGACTATAGAGGGGAGCTGACTATAGAGGGGAGCTGACTATATGACTATAGAGGGGGAGCTGACTATATGACTATAGAGGGGGAGCTGACTATATGACTATAGAGGGGAGCTGACTATATGACTATAGAGTGGAGCTGACTATATGACGATAGAGGGGAGCTGACTATATGACTATAGAGGGGAGTTGACTATATGACTATAGAGGGGGAGCTGACTATATGACTATAGAGGGGGAGCTGACTACAGAGGGGAGCTGACTATATGACTATAGAGGGGGAGCTGACTATATGACTATAGAGGGGGAGCTGACTATATGACTATAGAGGGGGAGCTGACTATAGAGGGGGAGCTGACTATATGACTATAGAGGGGGAGCTGACTATAGAGGGGGAGCAGACTATATGACTATTTAGGGGGAGCTGACTATAGAGGGGGAGCTGACTACAGAGGGGAGCTGACTATATGACTATAGAGGGGGAGCTGACTATATGACTATAGAGGAGGAGCTGACTATATGACTATAGAGGGGAGCTGACTATATGACTATAGAGGGGGAGCTGACTATATGACTATAGAGGGGAGCTGACTATAGAGGGGAGCTGACTATATGACTATAGAGGGGAGCTGACTATAGAGGGGGAGCTGACTATATGACTATAGAGGGGAGCTGACTATATGACTATAGAGGGGAGACTAAAGAGGGGAGCTGACTATATGACTATAGAGGGGGAGCTGACTATATGACTATAGAGGGGAGCTGACTATATGACTATAGAGGGGGAGCTGACTATAGAGGGGGAGCTGACTATATGACTATAGAGGGGAGCTGACTATATGACTATAGAGGGGAGCTGACTATATGACTATAGAGGGGAGCTGACTATATGACTATAGAGGGGAGCTGACTATATGACTATAGAGGGGAGCTGACTATATGACTATAGAGGGGAGCTGACTATATGACTATAGAGGGGGAGCTGACTATATGACTATAGAGGGGGAGCTGACTATATGACTATAGAGGGGAGCTGACTATATGACTATAGAGTGGAGCTGACTATATGACGATAGAGGGGAGCTGACTATATGACTATAGAGGGGAGCTGACTATATGACTATAGAGGGGGAGCTGACTACAGAGGGGAGCTGACTATATGACTATAGAGGGGGAGCTGACTATATGACTATAGAGGGGGAGCTGACTATATTACTATAGAGGTGGAGCTGACTATATGACTATAGAGGGGGAGCTGACTATATGACTATAGAGGGGAGTTGACTATATGACTATAGAGGGGAGTTGACTATATGACTATAGAGGGGGAGCTGACTATAGAGGGGGAGCTGACTATATGACTATAGAGGGGAGCTGACTACAGAGGGGAGCTGACTATATGACTATAGAGGGGGAGCTGACTATATGACTATAGAGGGGGAGCTGACTATATGACTATAGAGGGGGAGCTGACTATATGACTATAGAGGGGGAGCTGACTATATGACTATAGAGGGGAGCTGACTATATGACTATAGAGGGGGAGCTGACTATATGACTATAGAGGGGAGCTGACTATATGACTATAGAGGGGAGCTGACTATATGACTATAGAGGGGAGCTATATGACTATAGAGGGGGAGCTGACTATAGAGGGGGAGCTGACTATATGACTATAGAGGGGGAGCTGACTATAGAGGGGGAGCTGACTATATGACTATAGAGGGGAGCTGACTATAGAGGGGGAGCTGACTATATTACTATAGAGGGGAGCTGACTATATGACTATAGAGCTGACTATATGACTACAGAGGGGAGCTGACTATATGACTATAGAGGGGAGCTGACTATATGACTATAGAGGGGGAGCTGACTATATGACTATAGAGGGGAGCTGACTATATGACTATAGAGGGGAGCTGACTATATGACTATAGAGGGGCTGACTATATGACTATATATGAGGGGAGCTGACTATATGACTATAGAGGGGGGGGAGCTGACTATATGAGCTGACTATATGACTATAGAGGGGAGCTGACTATATGACTATAGAGGGGAGCTGACTATATGACTATAGAGGGGAGCTGACTATATGACTATAGAGGGGAGCTGACTATATGACTATAGAGGGGAGCTGACTATATGACTATATATGACTATAGAGGGGGAGCTGACTATATGACTATAGAGGGGGAGCTGACTATATGACTATAGAGGGGAGCTGACTATATGACTATAGGGAGCTGACTATATGACTATAGAGGGGGAGCTGACTATATGACTATAGAGGGGAGCTGACTATATGAGCTGACTATATGACTATAGAGGGGAGCTGACTATATGACTATAGACTATAGAGGGGAGCTGACTATAGAGGGGAGCTGACTATAGAGGGGAGCTGACTATAGAGCTGACTATAGACTATAGAGGAGCTGACTATATGACTATAGAGGGGAGCTGACTATATGACTATAGAGGGGAGCTGACTATATGACTATAGAGGGGAGCTGACTATATGACTATAGAGGGGGAGCTGACTATATGACTATAGAGGGGAGCTGACTATAGACTATAGAGGGAGCTATATGACTATAGAGGGGGAGCTGACTATAGAGGGGGAGCTGACTATATGACTATAGAGGGGGAGCTGACTATATGACTAAAGAGGGGAGCTGACTATATGACTATAGAGGGGGAGCTGACTATATGACTATAGAGGGCTGACTATATGACTATAGAGGGGAGCTGACTATATGACTATATGACTATAGAGGGGAGCTGACTATATGACTATAGAGGGGAGCTGACTATATGACTATAGAGGGGAGCTGACTATATGACTATAGAGGGGAGCTGACTATATGACTATAGAGGGGAGCTGACTATATGACTATAGAGGCTGACTATATGACTATAGAGCTGACTATATGACTATAGAGGGGAGCTGACTATATGACTATAGAGGGGAGCTGACTATATGACTATAGGGGGAGCTGACTATATGACTATAGAGGGAGCTGACTATATGACTATAGAGGGGAGCTGACTATATGACTATAGAGGGGAGCTGACTATATGACTATAGAGAGAGGGGAGCTGACTATATGACTATAGAGGGGGAGCTGACTATATGACTATAGAGGGGAGCTGACTATATGACTATAGAGGGGGAGCTGACTATATGACTATAGAGGGGGAGCTGACTATATGACTATAGAGGGGAGCTGACTATATGACTATAGAGGGGAGCTGACTATATGACTATAGAGGGGGGGGAGCTGACTATATGACTATAGAGGGGACTACAGCTGACTATATGACTATAGAGGGGAGCTGACTATATGACTATAGAGGGGAGCTGACTATATGACTATAGAGGGGGAGCTGACTATATGACTATAGAGGGGAGCTGACTATATGACTATAGAGGGGAGCTGACTATATGACTATAGAGGGGAGCTGACTATATGACTATAGAGGGGAGCTGACTATAGAGGGGGAGCTGACTATATGACTATAGAGGGGAGCTGACTATATGACTATAGAGGGGAGCTGACTATATGACTATAGAGGGGGAGCTGACTATATGACTATAGGAGCTGACTATATGACTATAGACTGACTATATGAGGGGGAGCTGACTATATGACTATAGAGGGGAGCTGACTATACTATATGACTATAGAGCTGACTATATGACTATAGAGGAGACTATATGACTATATGACTATAGAGGGACTGACTATAGAGGGGAGCTGACTATAGACTATAGGGGGAGCTGACTATATGACTATAGAGGGGAGCTGACTATATGACTATAGAGGGGAGCTGACTATATGACTATAGAGGGGGAGCTGACTATATGACTATAGACTGACTATATGACTATAGAGGGGGAGCTGACTATATGACTATAGAGGGGAGCTGACTATAGAGGGGAGCTGACTATATGACTATAGAGGGGAGCTGACTATATGACTATAGGGGAGCTGACTATATGACTATAGAGGGACTATAGAGAGCTGACTATATGACTATAGAGGGGAGCTGACTATATGACTATAGAGGGGAGCTGACTATATGACTATAGAGGGGAGCTGACTATATGACTATAGAGGGGAGCTGACTATATGACTATAGAGGGGGAGCTGACTATAGAGGGGAGCTGACTATATGACTATAGAGGGGGAGCTGACTATATGACTATAGAGGGGAGCTGACTATATGACTATAGAGGGGAGCTGACTATATGACTATAGAGGGGAGCTGACTATATGACTATAGAGGGGGAGCTGACTATATGACTATAGGGGGAGCTGACTATATGACTATAGACTATAGACTATAGGGGGACTGACTATAGGGGGAGCTGACTATATGACTATAGAGGGGGAGCTGACTATATGACTATAGAGGAGGAGCTGACTATATGACTATAGAGGGGAGCTGACTATATGACTATAGAGGGGAGCTGACTATATGACTATGGAGGGGAGCTGACTATAGAGGGGAGCTGACTATATGACTATAGAGGGGGAGTTGACTATAGACTATAGGGGAGCTGACTATAGAGGGGGAGCTGACTATAGAGGGGGAGCTGACTACATGACTATAGAGGAGAGCTGACTATATGACTATAGAGGAGAGCTGACTATATGACTATAGAGGGGAGCTGACTATAGAGGGGGAGCTGACTATAGAGGGGAGCTGACTATAGAGGGGGAGCTGACTATAGAGGGGAGCTGACTATATGACTATAGAGGGGGAGCTGACTATATGACTATAGAGGGGAGCTGACTATATGACTATAGAGGGGAGCTGACTATATGACTATAGAGGGGGAGCTGACTATATGACTATAGAGGGGGAGCTGACTATATGACTATAGAGGGGAGCTGACTATATGACTATAGAGGAGAGCTGACTATATGACTATAGACTAAGGGGGAGCTGACTATATGACTATAGAGGGGAGCTGACTATATGACTATAGAGGGGAGCTGACTATATGACTATAGAGGGGGAGCTGACTATATGACTATAGAGGGGAGCTGACTATAGAGGGGGAGCTGACTATATGACTATAGAGGGGAGCTGACTATATGACTATAGAGGGGGAGCTGACTATATGACTATAGAGGGGAGCTGACTATATGACTATAGAGGGGAGCTGACTATATGACTATAGAGGGGAGCTGACTATATGACTATAGAGGAGCTGACTATATGACTATAGAGGGGGAGCTGACTATATGACTATAGAGGGGAGCTGACTATATGACTATATGACTATAGAGGGGGAGCTGACTATATGACTATAGAGGGGGAGCTGACTATATGACTATAGAGGGGAGCTGACTATATGACTATAGAGGGGAGCTGACTATATGACTATAGAGGGGAGGACTATATGAGTTGACTATATGACTATAGAGGGGAGCTGACTATATGACTATAGAGGGGAGCTGACTATAGAGGGGAGCTGACTATATGACTATAGAGGGGGAGCTGACTATAGAGGGGAGCTGACTATATGACTATAGAGGGGAGCTGACTATATGACTATAGAGGGGAGCTGACTATATGACTATAGAGGGGAGCTGACTATATGACTATAGAGGGGAGCTGACTATATGACTATAGAGGGGAGCTGACTATATGACTATAGAGGGGGAGCTGACTATATGACTATAGAGGGGGAGCTGACTATAGAGGGGGAGCTGACTATATGACTATAGAGGGGGCTGCTGACTATAGAGGGGAGCTGACTATATGACTATAGAGGGAGCTGACTATAGAGGGGGAGCTGACTATAGACTATAGGGGAGCTGACTATATGACTATAGAGGGGAGCTGACTATATGACTATAGAGGGGAGCTGACTATATGACTATAGAGACTATAGGGGGAGCTGACTATATGACTATAGAGGGGGAGCTGACTATATGACTATAGAGGGGAGCTGACTATATGACTGACTAGAGACTATAGGGGGAGCTGACTATATGACTATAGAGGGGAGCTGACTATATGACTATAGAGGGGAGCTGACTATATGACTATAGAGGGGGAGCTGACTATATGACTATAGAGGGACTATATGACTATATGACTATAGAGGGAGCTGACTATATGACTATAGAGGGGAGCTGACTATATGACTATAGAGGGGAGAGTATAGAGGGGAGCTGACTATATGACTATAGAGGGGAGCTGACTATATGACTATAGAGGGGGCTGACTATAGAGGGGAGCTGACTATATGACTATAGAGGGGAGCTGACTATATGACTATAGAGGGGAGCTGACTATATGACTACAGAGGGGAGCTGACTACAGAGGGGAGCTGACTATATGACTATAGAGGGGAGCTGACTATAGAGGGGGAGCTGACTATATGACTATTTAGGGGGAGCTGACTATAGAGGGGGAGCTGACTACAGAGGGGAGCTGACTATATGACTATAGAGGGGGAGCTGACTATATGACTATAGAGGAGGAGCTGACTATATGACTATAGAGGGGAGCTGACTATATGACTATAGAGGGGGAGCTGACTATATGACTATAGAGGGGGAGCTGACTATAGAGGGGAGCTGACTATATGACTATAGAGGGGGAGCTGACTATAGAGGGGAGCTGACTATATGACTATAGAGGGGGAGCTGACTATATGACTAAAGAGGGGAGCTGACTATATGACTATAGAGGGGGAGCTGACTATATGACTATAGAGGGGGAGCTGACTATATGACTATAGAGGGGGAGCTGACTATAGAGGGGGAGCTGACTATATGACTATAGAGGGGAGCTGACTATATGACTATAGAGTGGGAGCTGACTATATGACTATAGAGGGGAGCTGACTATATGACTAAAGAGGGGGAGCTGACTATATGACTATAGAGGGGAGCTGACTATATGACTATAGAGGGGGAGCTGAATATATGACTATAGAGGGGGAGCTGACTATATGACTATAGAGGGGGAGCTGACTATATGATTATAGATGAGAGCTGACTATATGACTATAGAGGGGAGCTGACTATATGACTAAAGAGGGGGAGCTGACTATATGACTATAGAGGGGAGCTGACTATATGACTATAGAGGGGAGCTGACTATATGACTATAGAGGGGAGCTGACTATATGACTATAGAGGGGAGCTGACTATATGACTATAGAGGGGGAGCTGACTATATGACTATAGAGGGGAGCTGACTATATGACTATAGAGGGGGAGCTGACTATATGACTATAGAGGGGAGCTGACTATATGACTATAGAGGGGAGCTGACTATAGAGGGGAGCTGACTATATGACTATAGAGGGGGAGCTGACTATAGAGGGGGAGCTGACTATAGAGGGGAGCTGACTATAGAGGGGGAGCTGACTATATGACTATAGAGGGGAGCTGACTATATGACTATAGAGGGGGAGCTGACTATATGACTATAGAGGGGAGCTGACTATATGACTATAGAGGGGGAGCTGACTATAGAGGGCCCACAGCTACTGCCCACAGATACTGCCCACACACTAACAGGTACTGCCCACAGGTACTGCCCACACACTAACAGGTACTGCCCACACTAACAGGTACTGCCCATACACTAACAGGTACTGCCCACACACTAACAGGTACTGCCCACAGATACTGCCCACAGATACTGCCCACAGGTACTGCCCACAGGTACTGCCCACAGGTACTGCCCACACACTAACAGGTACTGCCACACACTAACAGGTACTGCCCACACTAACAGGTACTGCCACACACTAACAGGTACTGCCCACAGGTACTGCCACACACTAACAGGTACTGCCCACAGGTACTGCCCACACACTAACAGGTACTGCCACACACTAACAGGTACTGCCCACACTAACAGGTACTGCCACACACTAACAGGTACTGCCCACAGGTACTGCCACACACTAACAGGTACTGCCCACACACTAACAGGTACTGCCACACACTAACAGGTACTGCCCACAGATACTGCCCACAGGTACTGCCCACAGGTACTGCCCACACACTAACAGGTACTGCCACACACTAACAGGTACTGCCCACACACTAACAGGTACTGCCCACACACTAACAGGTACTGCCACACACTAACAGGTACTGCCCACACACTAACAGGTACTGCCCACAGGTACTGCCCACAGGTACTGCCCACACACTAACAGGTACTGCCCACACACTAACAGGTACTGCCCACAGATACTGCCCACAGGTACTGCCCACACACTAACAGATACTGCCCACAGATACTGCCCACAGATACTGCCCACAGGTACTGCCCACACACTAACAGATACTGCCCACACACTAACAGGTACTGCCCACACACTAACAGGTACTGCCCACAGATACTGCCCACAGGTACTGCCCACACACTAACAGGTACTGCCCACAGGTACTGCCACACACTAACAGGTACTGCCCACAGGTACTGCCACACACTAACAGGTACTGCCACACACTAACAGGTACTGCCCACAGGTACTGCCACACACTAACAGATACTGCCCACAGGTACTGCCCACAGGTACTGCCACACACTAACAGGTACTGCCCACAGGTACTGCCACACACTAACAGGTACTGCCCACACACTAACAGGTACTGCCACACACTAACAGGTACTGCCACACACTAACAGGTACTGCCCACACTAACAGGTACTGCCACACACTAACAGCTACTGCCCACACTAACAGGTACTGCCCACACACTAACAGGTACTGCCCACACACTAACAGGTACTGCCACACACTAACAGGTACTGCCACACACTAACAGGTACTGCCACACACTAACAGCTACTGCCCACACTAACAGGTACTGCCCACACACTAACAGCTACTGCCCACACTAACAGGTACTGCCCATACACTAACAGGTACTGCCCACACTAACAGGTACTGCCACACACTAACAGGTACTGCCCACACTAACAGGTACTGCCCACACACTAACAGCTACTGCCCACACTAACAGGTACTGCCCATACACTAACAGGTACTGCCCACACTAACAGGTACTGCCACACACTAACAGGTACTGCCCACAGGTACTGCCCACACACTAACAGGTACTGCCACACACTAACAGGTACTGCCCACACACTAACAGGTACTGCCCACACTAACAGGTACTGCCACACACTAACAGGTACTGCCACACACTAACAGGTACTGCCCACACACTAATAGGTATTGCCCACACACTAACAGGTACTGCCACACACTAACAGGTACTGCCCACACACTAACAGGTACTGCCCACACACTAACAGGTACTGCCACACACTAACAGGTACTGCCCACACTAACAGCTACTGCCCACACACTAATAGGTACTGCCACACACTAACAGGTACTGCCCACACACTAATAGGTACTGCCACACACTAACAGGTACTGCCCACACACTAATAGGTACTGCCCACACACTAACAGGTACTGCCCACACACTAACAGGTACTGCCCACAAACTAACAGGTACTGCCCACACACTAACAGGTACTGCCCACACACTAACAGGTACTGCCACACACTAACAGGTACTGCCCACACACTAACAGGTACTGCCCACACACTAACAGGTACTGCCCACACACTAACAGGTACTGCCCACACTAACAGGTACTGCCCACACACTAACAGGTACTGCCACACACTAACAGGTACTGCCCACACACTAACAGGTACTGCCCACACTAACAGGTACTGCCCACACACTAACAGCTACTGCCCACACTAACAGGTACTGCCCACACTAACAGCTACTGCCCACACTAACAGCTACTGCCCACACTAACAGGTACTGCCCACACACTAACAGCTACTGCCCACACTAACAGGTACTGCCCACACACTAACAGGTACTGCCCACACTAACAGCTACTGCCCACACTAACAGCTACTGCCCACACTAACAGCTACTGCCCACACTAACAGGTACTGCCCACACACTAACAGCTACTGCCCACACACTAACAGCTACTGCCCACACACAGGTAACAGGTACTGCCCACACACTAACAGGTACTGCCCACACACTAACAGCTACTGCCCACACTGCCCACACACTAACAGGTACTGCCCACACACTAACAGGTACTGCCCACACACTAACAGGTACTGCCCACACACTAACAGGTACTGCCCACACACTAACAGGTAACACACTAACAGGTACTGCCCACACACTAACAGGTACTGCCCACACACTAACAGGTACTGCCCCCACACACTAACAGGTACTGCCCACACACTAACAGGTACTGCCCACACACTAACAGGTACTGCCCACACACTAACAGGTACTGCCCACACACTAACAGGTACTGCCCACACACTAACAGGTACTGCCCACACACTAACAGGTACTGCCCACACACTAACAGGTACTGCCCACACACTAACAGGTACTGCCACACACTAACAGGTACTGCCACACACTAACAGGTACTGCCACACACTAACAGGTACTGCCCACACACTAACAGGTACTGCCCACACACTAACAGGTACTGCCCACACACTAACAGGTACTGCCCACACACTAACAGATACTGCCCACACTAACAGGTACTGCCCACACTAACAGGTACTGCCACACTAACAGGTACTGCCCACACTAACAGGTACTGCCCACACTAACAGGTACTGCCCACACTAACAGGTACTGCCCACACACTAACAGGTACTGCCCACACACTAACAGGTACTGCCCACACACTAACAGGTACTGCCCACACTAACAGGTACTGCCCACACTAACAGGTACAGCCCACACACCCACACACTAACAGGTACTGCCACACAACAGGTACTGCCCACACTAACAGGTACTGCCCACACTAACAGGTACTGCCCACACACTAACAGGTACTGCCCACACTAACAGGTACTGCCCACACACTAACAGGTACTGCCACACACTAACAGGTACTGCCACACACTAACAGGTACTGCCCACACACTAACAGGTACTGCCCACACACTAACAGGTACTGCCCACACACTAACAGGTACTGCCCACACTAACAGGTACTGCCCACACTAACAGGTACTGCCCACACTAACAGGTACTGCCACACACTAACAGGTACTGCCCACACTAACAGGTACTGCCCACACACAGGTAACCCACACACTAACAGGTACTGCCCACACACTAACAGGTACTGCCCACACACTAACAGGTACTGCCCACACACTAACAGGTACTGCCCACACACTAACAGGTACTGCCCACACACTAACAGGTACTGCCCACACACAGGTAACAGGTACTGCCCACACTAACAGGTAACACTAACAGGTACTGCCCACACACTAACAGGTACTGCCCACACACTAACAGGTAACTGCCCACACTAACAGGTACTGCCCACACACTAACAGGTACTGCCCACACACTAACAGGTACTGCCCACACTAACAGGTACTGCCCACACTAACAGGTACTGCCCACACACTAACAGGTACTGCCCACACACACACTAACAGGTACTGCCCACACACACACTAACAGGTACTGCCCACACTAACAGGTACTGCCCACACTAACAGGTACTGCCCACAGGTACTGCCCACACACTAACAGGTACTGCCCACACACTAACAGGTACTGCCCACACACTAACAGGTACTGCCCACACTAACAGGTACTGCCCACACTAACAGGTACTGCCCACACACTAACAGGTACTGCCCACACACTAACAGGTACTGCCCACACACTAACAGGTACTGCCCACACACTAACAGGTACTGCCCACACTAACAGGTACTGCCCACACACTAACAGGTACTGCCCACACACTAACAGGTACTGCCCACACACTAACAGGTACTGCCCACACACTAACAGGTACTGCCCACACTAACAGGTACTGCCCACACACTAACAGGTACTGCCACACACTAACAGGTACTGCCCACACACTAACAGGTACTGCCCACACACTAACAGGTACTGCCACACTAACAGGTACTGCCCACAGGTACTGCCCACACACTAATAGGTACTGCCACACACTAACAGGTACTGCCCACACTAACAGCTACTGCCCACACACTAACAGGTACTGCCCACACACTAACAGGTACTGCCCACACACTAACAGGTACTGCCCACACACTAACAGGTACTGCCCACACACTAACAGGTACTGCCCACACACTAACAGGTACTGCCCACACTAACAGGTACTGCCCACACACTAACAGCTACTGCCCACACACTAACAGGTACTGCCCACACTAACAGGTACTGCCCACACTAACAGGTACTGCCCACACACTAACAGGTACTGCCCACACACTAACAGGTACTGCCCACACTAACAGGTACTGCCCACACTAACAGGTACTGCCACACACTAACAGGTACTGCCCACACACTAACAGGTACTGCCCACACTAACTACTGCCCACACTAACAGGTACTGCCCACACACTAACAGGTACTGCCCACACACTAACAGGTACTGCCCACACTAACAGGTACTGCCCACACTAACAGGTACTGCCCACACTAACAGGTACTGCCCACACACTAACAGGTACTGCCCACACACTAACAGGTACTGCCCACACACTAACAGCTACTGCCCACACACTAACAGGTACTGCCCACACTAACAGGTACTGCCCACACACTAACAGGTACTGCCCACACACTAACAGGTACTGCCCACACTAACAGGTACTGCCCACACACTAACAGGTACTGCCCACACACTAACAGGTACTGCCCACACACTAACAGGTACTGCCCACACACTAACAGGTACTGCCCACACTAACAGGTACTGCCCACAGGTACTGCCCACACACTAATAGGTACTGCCACACACTAACAGGTACTGCCCACACTAACAGGTACTGCCCACACACTAATAGGTACTGCCCACACACTAACAGGTACTGCCCACACACTAACAGGTACTGCCCACACACTAACAGGTACTGCCCACACACTAACAGGTACTGCCCACACACTAACAGGTAACAGGTACTGCCCACACACTACACTAACAGGTACTGCCCACACACACACTAACAGGTACTGCCCACACACTAACAGGTACTGCCCACACACTAACAGGTACTGCCCACACACTAACAGGTACTGCCCACACACACACTAACAGGTACTGCCCACACACTAACAGGTACTGCCCCCACACACTAACAGGTACTGCCCACACACTAACAGGTACTGCCCACACTAACAGGTAACAGGTACTGCCCACACACTAACAGGTACTGCCCACACACTAACAGGTACTGCCCACACACTAACAGGTACTGCCCACACTAACAGGTACTGCCCACACTAACAGGTACTGCCCACACTAACAGGTACTGCCCACACACTAACAGGTACTAACAGGTACTGCCACACACTAACAGGTACTGCCCACACACTAACAGGTACTGCCCACACACTAACAGGTACTGCCCACACACTAACAGGTACTGCCCACACACTAACAGGTACTGCCCACACACTAACAGGTACTGCCCACACACTAACAGGTACTGCCCACACACTAACAGGTACTGCCCACACACTAACAGGTACTGCCCACACTAACAGGTACTGCCCACACACTAACAGGTACTGCCCACACTAACAGGTACTGCCCACAGGTACTGCCCACACTAACAGGTACTGCCCACACTAACAGGTACTGCCCACAGGTACTGCCCACACACTAACAGGTACTGCCACACACTAACAGGTACTGCCCACACACTAACAGGTACTGCCCACACACTAACAGGTACTGCCCACACACTAACAGGTACTGCCCACACACTAACAGGTACTGCCCACACACTAACAGGTACTGCCCACACTAACAGGTACTGCCACACACTAACAGGTACTGCCCACACTAACAGGTACTGCCACACACTAACAGGTACTGCCCACACACTAACAGGTACTGCCCACACACTAACAGGTACTGCCCACACACTAACAGGTACTGCCCACTACAGGTACTGCCCACACAACAGGTACTGCCCACACACTAACAGGTAACAGGTACTGCCCACACACTAACAGGTACTGCCCACACACTAACAGGTACTGCCCACACTAACAGGTACTGCCCACACACTAACAGGTACTGCCCACACTGCCCACACACTAACAGGTACTGCCCACACTAACAGGTACTGCCCACACACTAACAGGTACTGCCCACACAACAGGTAACAGGTACTGCCCACACACTAACAGGTACTGCCCACACACTAACAGGTACTGCCCACACACTAACAGGTACTGCCCACACTAACAGGTACTGCCCACACACTAACAGGTACTGCCCACACACTAACAGGTACTGCCCACACTAACAGGTACTGCCCACACACTAACAGCCTGCCACACACTAACAGGTACTGCCCACACACTAACAGGTACTGCCCACACACTAACAGGTACTGCCCACACTAACAGGTACTGCCCACACACTAACAGGTACTGCCCACACACTAACAGGTACTGCCCACACACTAACAGGTACTGCCCACACACTAACAGGTACTGCCCACACACTAACAGGTACTGCCACACACTAACAGGTACTGCCCACACTAACAGGTACTGCCCACACACTAACAGGTACTGCCCACACTAACAGGTACTGCCCACACACTAACAGGTACTGCCCACACACTAACAGGTACTGCCCACACAACAGGTACTGCCCACACACTAACAGGTACTGCCCACACACTAACAGGTACTGCCCACACTAACAGGTACTACTGCCCACACACTAACAGGTACTGCCCACACTAACAGGTAACAGGTACTGCCCACACTAACAGGTACTGCCCACACACTAACAGGTACTGCCCACACTAACAGGTACTGCCCACACTAACAGGTACTGCCCACACAACAGGTACTGCCCACACAACAGGTACTGCCCACACACTAACAGGTACTGCCCACACACTAACAGGTACTGCCCACACACTAACAGGTACTGCCCACACAACAGGTAACAGGTACTGCCCACACACTAACAGGTACTGCCCACACACTAACAGGTACTGCCCACACACTAACAGGTACCCCACACACTAACAGGTACTGCCCACACACTAACAGGTACTGCCCACACACTAACAGGTACTGCCCACACACTAACAGGTACTGCCCACACACTAACAGGTACTGCCCACACACTAACAGGTACTGCCCACACACAGGTAACAGGTACTGCCCACACACTAACAGGTACTGCCCACACACTAACAGGTACTGCCCACACTAACAGGTACTGCCCACACACTAACAGGTACTGCCCACACACTAACAGGTACTGCCCACACACTAACAGGTACTGCCCACACTAACAGGTACTGCCCACACACTAACAGGCCCACACACTAACAGGTACTGCCCACACTAACAGTACTGCCCACACACTAACAGGTACTGCCCACACTAACAGGTACACTAACAGGTACCCACACACACACTAACAGGTACTGCCCACACACTAACAGGTACTGCCCACACTAACAGGTACTGCCCACACTAACAGGTACAGGTACTGCCCACACTAACAGGTACTGCCCACACTAACAGGTACTAACAGGTACTGCCCACACACTAACAGGTACTGCCCACACACTAACAGGTACTGCCCACACACTAACAGGTACTGCCCACACACTAACAGGTACTGCCCACACACTAACAGGTACTGCCCACACTAACAGGTACTGCCCACACTAACAGGTACTGCCCACACACTAACAGGTACTGCCCACACACTAACAGGTACTGCCCACACACTAACAGGTACTGCCCACACTAACAGGTACTGCCCACACACTAACAGGTACTGCCCACACACTAACAGGTACTGCCCACACACTAACAGGTACTGCCCACACACTAACAGGTACTGCCCACACACTAACAGGTACTGCCCACACACTAACAGGTACTGCCCACACACTAACAGGTACTGCCCACACACTAACAGGTACTGCCCACACACTAACAGGTACTGCCCACACACTAACAGGTACTGCCCACACACTAACAGGTACTGCCCACACACTAACAGGTACTGCCCACACACTAACAGGTTCTGCCCACACACTAACTGCCCACACTAACAGGTACTGCCCACACACTAACAGGTACTGCCCACACACTAACAGGTACTGCCCACACTAACAGGTACTGCCCACACACTAACAGGTACTGCCCACACTAACAGGTACTGCCCACACACTAACAGGTACTGCCCACACTAACAGGTACTGCCCACACACTAACAGGTACTGCCCACACTAACAGGTAACAGGTACTGCCCACACACTAACAGGTACTGCCCACACACTAACAGGTACTGCCCACACACTAACAGGTACTGCCCACACTAACAGGTACTGCCCACACTAACAGGTACTGCCCACACACTAACAGGTACTGCCCACACACAAACAGATACTGCCCACACAACAGGTAACACACTAACAGGTACTGCCCACACACTAACAGGTACTGCCCACACTAACAGGTACTGCCCACACACTAACAGGTACTGCCCACACACTAACAGGTACTGCCCACACAACAGGTACTGCCCACACTAACAGGTACTGCCCACACACTAACAGGTACTGCCCACACACTAACAGGTACTGCCCACACTAACAGGTACTGCCCACAGGTACTGCCCACACTAACAGGTACTGCCCACACACTAACAGGTACTGCCCACACACTAACAGGTACTGCCCACACTAACAGGTACTGCCCACACTAACAGGTACTGCCCACACACTAACAGGTACTGCCACACACTAACAGGTACTGCCCACACACTAACAGGTACTGCCCACACACTAACAGGTACTGCCCACACACTAACAGGTACTGCCCACAGGTACTGCCCACACTAACAGGTACTGCCCACACTAACAGGTACTGCCCACACACTAACAGGTACTGCCCACACTAACAGGTACTGCCCACACACACTAACAGGTACTGCCCACACAGGTACTGCCCAACAGGTACTGCACCAACACACACACTAACAGGTACTGCCCACACACTAACAGGTACTGCCCACACACTACTGCCCACAGGTACTGCCCACACACTAACAGGTACTGCCCACACACTAACAGGTACTGCCCACACACTAACAGGTACTGCCCACACTAACAGGTACTGCCCACACAACAGGTACTGCCCACACAACAGGTACTGCCCACACACTAACAGGTACTGCCCACACACTAACAGGTACTGCCCACACACTAACAGGTACTGCCCACACTAACAGGTACTGCCCACACACTAACAGGTACTGCCCACACACTAACAGGTACTGCCCACACTAACAGGTACTGCCCACACACTAACAGGTACTGCCCACACACTAACAGGTACTGCCCACACACTAACAGGTACTGCCCACACTAACAGGTACTGCCCACACTAACAGGTACTGCCCACACTGCCCACACTAACAGGTACTGCCCACACACTAACAGGTACTGCCCACACTAACAGGTACTAACAGGTACTGCCCACACACTAACAGGTACTGCCCACACTAACAGGTACTGCCCACACACTAACAGGTACTGCCCACACACTAACAGGTACTGCCCACACACTAACAGGTACTGCCCACACACTAACAGGTACTGCCCACACTAACAGGTACTGCCCACACACTAACAGGTACACTAACAGGTACTGCCCACACACTAACAGGTACTGCCCACACACTAACAGGTACTGCCCACACACTAACAGGTACTGCCCACACACTAACAGGTACTGCCCACACACTAACAGGTACTGCCCACACTAACAGGTACTGCCCACACTAACAGGTACTGCCCACACTAACAGGTACTGCCCACACACTAACAGGTACTGCCCACACACTAACAGGTACTGCCCACACACTAACAGGTACTGCCCACACACACTAACAGGTACTGCCCACACAACAGGTAACAGGTACTGCCCACACACTAACAGGTACTGCCCACACTAACAGGTACTGCCCACAGGTACTGCCCACACACTAATAGGTACTGCCACACACTAACAGGTACTGCCCACACTAACAGGTACTGCCCACACACTAACAGGTACTGCCCACACACTAACAGGTACTGCCCACACACTAACAGGTACTGCCCACACACTAACAGGTACTGCCCACACACTAACAGGTACTGCCCACACACTAACAGGTACTGCCCACACAGGTACTGCCCACACAGGTACTGCCCACACTAACAGGTACTGCCCACACACACTAACAGGTACTGCCCACACTAACAGGTACTGCCCACACACAGGTAACAGGTACTGCCCACACACTAACAGGTACTGCCCACACACTAACAGGTACTGCCCACACACTAACAGGTACTGCCCACACACTAACAGGTACTGCCCACACACTAACAGGTACTGCCCACACACTAACAGGTACTGCCCACACTAACAGGTACTGCCCACACTAACAGGTACTGCCCACACACTAACAGGTACTGCCCACACTAACAGGTACTGCCCACACACTAACAGGTACTGCCCACACACTAACAGGTACTGCCCACACACTAACAGGTACTGCCCACACTGCCAGGTACTGCCCACACACTAACAGGTACTGCCCACACTAACAGGTACTGCCCACACACTAACAGGTACTGCCCACACTAACAGGTACTGCCCACACACTAACAGGTACTGCCCACACTAACAGGTACACTAACAGGTGCCCACACACTAACAGGTACTGCCCACACACTAACAGGTACTGCCCACACACTAACAGGTACTGCCCACACTAACAGGTACTGCCCACACTAACAGGTAACAGGTACTGCCCACACACTAACAGGTACTGCCCACACACTAACAGGTACTGCCCACACACTAACAGGTACTGCCCACACACTAACAGGTACTGCCCACACACTAACAGGTACTGCCCACACACTAACAGGTACTGCCCACACACTAACAGGTACTGCCCACACACTAACAGGTACTGCCCACACTAACAGGTAACAGGTACTGCCCACACTAACAGGTACTGGTACTGCCCACACACTAACAGGTACTGCCCACACTAACAGGTAACAGGTACTGCCCACACACTAACAGGTACTGCCCACACTAACAGGTAACAGGTACTGCCCACACACACTAACAGGTACTGCCCACACACTAACAGGTACTGCCCACACACTAACAGGTACTGCCCACACTAACAGGTACTGCCCACACTAACAGGTACTGCCCACACTAACAGGTACTGCCCACACAACAGGTAACAGGTACTGCCCACACACTAACAGGTACTGCCCACACTAACAGGTACTGCCCACACACTAACAGGTACTGCCCACACTAACAGGTACTGCCCACACTAACAGGTACTGCCCACACACTAACAGGTACTGCCCACACTAACAGGTACTGCCCACACTAACAGGTACTGCCCACAGGTACTGCCCACACACTAACAGGTAACAGGTACTGCCCACACACTAACAGGTACTGCCCACACACTAACAGGTACTGCCCACACTAACAGGTACTGCCCACACTAACAGGTACTGCCCACACTAACAGGTACTGCCCACACTAACAGGTACTGCCCACACTAACAGGTACTGCCCACACTAACAGGTACTGCCCACACTAACAGGTACTGCCCACAGGTACTGCCCACACACTAACAGGTACTGCCCACACACTAACAGGTACTGCCCACACTAACAGGTACTGCCCACACACTAACAGGTACTGCCCACACACTAACAGGTACTGCCCACACTAACAGGTACTGCCCACTGCCCACACTAACAGGTACTGCCCACACTAACAGGTACTGCCCACACACTAACAGGTACTGCCCACACACTAACAGGTACTGCCCACACACTAACAGGTACTGCCCACACTAACAGGTACTGCCCACACTAACAGGTACTGCCCACACTAACAGGTACTGCCCACAGGTACTGCCCACACACTAACAGGTACTGCCCACACTAACAGGTACTGCCCACACACTAACAGGTACTGCCCACACTAACAGGTACTGCCCACACACTAACAGGTACTGCCCACACACTAACAGGTACTGCCCACACACTAACAGGTACTGCCCACACACTAACAGGTACTGCCCACACACTAACAGGTACTGCCCACACACTAACAGGTACTGCCCACACTAACAGGTACTGCCCACACACTAACAGGTACTGCCCACACTAACAGGTACTGCCCACACACTAACAGGTACTGCCCACACACTAACAGGTACTGCCCACACTAACAGGTACTGCCCACACTAACAGGTACTGCCCACACTAACAGGTACTGCCCACACTAACAGGTACTGCCCACACACTAACAGGTACTGCCCACACTAACAGGTACTGCCCACACACTAACAGGTACTGCCCACACACTAACAGGTACTGCCCACACACTAACAGGTACTGCCCACACACTAACAGGTAACAGGTACTGCCCACACTAACAGGTACTGCCCACACACTAACAGGTACTGCCCACACACTAACAGGTACTGCCCACACACTAACAGGTACTGCCCACACACTAACAGGTACTGCCCACACACTAACAGGTACTGCCCACACTAACAGGTACTGCCCACACACTAACAGGTACTGCCCACACACTAACAGGTACTGCCCACACACTAACAGGTACTGCCCACACACTAACAGGTACTGCCCACACTAACAGGTAACACTAACAGGTACTGCCCACACTAACAGGTACTGCCCACACACTAACAGGTACTGCCCACACACTAACAGGTACTGCCCACACTAACAGGTACTGCCCACACTAACAGGTACTGCCCACAGGTACTGCCCACACTAACAGGTACTGCCCACACTAACAGGTACTGCCCACACTAACAGGTACTGCCCACACTAACAGGTACTGCCCACACACTAACAGGTACTGCCCACACTAACAGGTACTGCCCACACACTAACAGGTACTGCCCACACTAACAGGTACTGCCCACACACTAACAGGTACTGCCCACACACTAACAGGTACTGCCCACACACTAACAGGTACTGCCCACACACTAACAGGTACTGCCCACACACTAACAGGTACTGCCCACACACTAACAGGTACTGCCCACACACTAACAGGTACTGCCCACACACTAACAGGTACTGCCACACACTAACAGGTACTGCCCACACACTAACAGGTACTGCCCACACACTAACAGGTACTGCCCACACACTAACAGGTACTGCCCACACTAACAGGTACTGCCCACACACTAACAGGTACTGCCCACACACTAACAGGTACTGCCCACACACTAACAGGTACTGCCCACACACTAACAGGTACTGCCCACACTAACAGGTACTGCCCACACACTAACAGGTACTGCCACACACTAACAGGTACTGCCCACACACTAACAGGTACTGCCCACACTAACAGGTACTGCCCACACACTAACAGGTACTGCCCACACACTAACAGGTACTGCCCACACACTAACAGGTACTGCCACACACTAACAGGTACTGCCCACACTAACAGGTACTGCCCACACACTAACAGGTACTGCCCACACACTAACAGGTACTGCCCACACACTAACAGGTACTGCCACACACTAACAGGTACTGCCACACTACACACTAACAGGTACTGCCCACTAACAGGTACACTAACAGGTACTGCCCACACACTAACAGGTACTGCCCACACTAACAGGTACTGCCCACACACTAACAGGTACTGCCCACACACTAACAGGTACTGTACTGCCCACACACTAACAGGTACTGCCCACTAACAGGTACTGCCTAACACACACTAACACACACTAACAGGTACTGCCCACACACTAACAGGTACTGCCCACACTAACAGGTACTGCCACACACTAACAGGTACTGCCCACACACTAACAGGTACTGCCACACACACCAACAGGTACTGCCCACACTAACAGGTACTGCCCACACTAACAGGTACTGCCCACACTAACAGGTACTGCCCACACACTAACAGGTACTGCCCACACACTAACAGGTACTGCCCACACACTAACAGGTACTGCCACACACTAACAGGTACTGCCACACACTAACAGGTACTGCCACACACTAACAGGTACTGCCCACACTAACAGGTACTGCCCACACACTAACAGGTACTGCCCACACACTAACAGGTACTGCCCACACACTAACAGGTACTGCCCACACACTAACAGGTACTGCCCACACACTAACAGGTACTGCCCACACTAACAGGTACTGCCCACACTAACAGGTACTGCCCACACACTAACAGGTACTGCCCACACACTAACAGGTACTGCCCACACACTAACAGGTACTGCCACACACTAACAGGTACTGCCCACACTAACAGGTACTGCCACACACTAACAGGTACTGCCACACACTAACAGGTACTGCCCACACAACAGGTAACACACTAACAGGTACTGCCCACACTAACAGGTAACAGGTACTGCCCACACACTAACAGGTACTGCCACACACTAACAGCTACTGCCCACACACTAACAGGTACTGCCCACAGGTACTGCCCACACTAACAGGTACTGCCCACACACTAACAGGTACTGCCCACACACTAACAGGTACTGCCCACACACTAACAGGTACTGCCCACACACTAACAGGTACTGCCACACACTAACAGCTACTGCCCACACACTAACAGGTACTGCCCACAGGTACTGCCCACACTAACAGCTACTGCCCACACACTAACAGGTACTGCCACACACTAACAGCTACTGCCCACACACTAACAGGTACTGCCCATACACTAACAGCTACTGCCCACACACTAACAGGTACTGCCACACACTAACAGGTACTGCCCACACACTAACAGGTACTGCCCATACACTAACAGCTACTGCCCACACACTAACAGGTACTGCCCATACACTAACAGCTACTGCCCACACACTAACAGCTACTGCCCACACACTAACAGGTACTGCCACACACTAACAGATACTGCCCACAGGTACTGCCCACACTAACAGGTACTGCCACACACTAACAGGTACTGCCCACACACTAACAGGTACTGCCCACACTAACAGCTACTGCCCACACACTAACAGGTACTGCCCATACACTAACAGCTACTGCCCACACACTAACAGGTACTGCCACACACTAACAGATACTGCCACACACTAACAGGTACTGCCCACACACTAACAGGTACTGCCCACACTAACAGGTACTGCCACACACTAACAGGTACTGCCCACACACTAACAGGTACTGCCCACACACTAACAGGTACTGCCCACACTAACAGGTACTGCCCACACACTAACAGGTACTGCCCACACTAACAGGTACTGCCCACACACTAACAGGTACTGCCCACACACTAACAGGTACTGCCCACACTAACAGGTACTGCCCACACACTAACAGGTACTGCCCACACACTAACAGGTACTGCCACAGACAGCCCTGTCTGATGCATCCCATCCCCTGCACTGCCAGGTGAACTACAGTACTGGTACAACAACCACAACAAACAACCTTCACCAAAATAACCCACGCCGAAAGGCACAAACCTGGCCGTAAGGGAAGACGTGAACTAACGTGAATAAATGTGTGATTAATATTATATATGACTCTGTGATCATGTGTAATTCGCTGTGTCTGCCAATCAGTGAGCAGCTGGACACAGGCACTTTTAGACTAGACTGTTAGAATTGGGTAGTCAGTACAATAGTCACGTTAATGCAGATTTGTCCCTGGCCTAGCTGATGTTTATTAAATGAAGATTTAAAAAAAAATTATAATAATAATAATAATTTAAAAGAAGAAGGTTTACACACGGTGAGGGGCAGATTGGGAAGCCCACGTACCCCGATGGTGGCATTGAGCTCAGTCATGGTGACCTGTTTAGCTCGGTCTACTGCCTGGGCTACCTGCTGTTGGTGCTATAGGGGGGGGAGAGAAACAGAGGGACCGGTTAGGACACTTCATTTATATACACAGCTCTAGGGTTGTGAAATTCCCTGCTTTTTCCAGAAAATGTCATTCTTACTCCCATTCGAGAATTTTACAACCCTACAGTTGTAAACAACAACAGAGTTGACCGATCATGGGTATCATCTTCCCCACACACTTTACAATCACAATAACACACTTTACAATACCAATAACACACTTTACAATACCAATAACACACTTTACAATACCAATAACACACTTTACAACCACAATAACACACTTTACAATCACAATAACACACTTTACAATCACAATAACACAATTTACAATACCAATAACACACTTTACAATACCAATAACACACTTTACAATCACAATAACACAATTTACAATACCAATAACACACTTTACAATACCAATAACACACTTTACAACCACAATAACACACTTTACAATACCAATAACACACTTTACAATCACAATAACACACTTTACAATCACAATAACACACTTTACAATCACAATAACACAATTTACAACCACAATAACACACTTTACAATACCAATAACACACTTTACAATCACAATAACACACTTTACAATCACAATAACACACTTTACAATCACAATAACACACTTTACAATCACAATAACACAATTT
>NC_088226.1:71683318-71698318 GCF_036934945.1 Oncorhynchus masou masou
CAGTCAACCCTTTCTAAAGGTCTGTCTGGCAGTCAACCCTTTCTAAAGGTCTGTCTGGCAGTCAACCCTTTCTAAAGGTCTGTCTGGCAGTCAACCCTTTCTAAAGGTCTGTCTGGCAGTCAACTCTTTCTAAAGGTCTGTCTGGCAGTCAACTCTTTCTAAAGGTCTGTCTGGCAGTCAACCCTTTCTAAAGGTCTGTCTGGCAGTCAACCCTTTCTAAAGGTCTGTCTGGCAGTCAACCCTTTCTAAAGGTCTGGCTGGCAGTCAACCCTTTCTAAAGGTCTGTCTGGCAGTCAACCCTTTCTAAAGGTCTGGCTGGTAGTCAACCCTTTCTAGTGGTCTGGCTGGCAGTCAACCCTTTCTAAAGGTCTGTCTGGCAGTCAACTCTTTCTAAAGGTCTGTCTGGCAGTCAACCCTTTCTAAAGGTCTGGCTGGTAGTCAACCCTTTCTAAAGGTCTGTCTGGCAGTCAACCCTTTCTAAAGGTCTGTCTGGCAGTCAACCCTTTCTAAAGGTCTGTCTGGCAGTCAACCCTTTCTAAAGGTCTGTCTGGCAGTCAACCCTTTCTAGTGGTCTGGCTGGTAGTCAACCCTTTCTAAAGGTCTGTCTGGCAGTCAACCCTTTCTAAAGGTCTGTCTGGTAGTCAACCCTTTCTAAAGGTCTGTCTGGCAGTCAACCCTTTCTAAAGGTCTGTCTGGCAGTCAACCCTTTCTAAAGGTCTGTCTGGCAGTCAACCCTTTCTAAAGGTCTGTCTGGCAGTCAACTCTTTCTAAAGGTCTGTCTGGCAGTCAACCCTTTCTAAAGGTCTGTCTGGCAGTCAACCCTTTCTAGTGGTCTGGCTGGCAGTCAACCCTTTCTAAAGGTCTGTCTGGTAGTCAACCCTTTCTAGTGGTCAACCCTCTCTGGCGGTCAACCCTCTATAGTGGTCAACCCTCTCTAGTGGTCAACCGTCTCTAGTGGTCAACCCTTTCTAGTGGTCAACCGTCTCTAGTGGTCAACCCTCTCTGGCGGTCAACCCTCTCTAGTGGTCAACCCTCTCTAGTGGTCAACCCTCTCTAGTGGTCAACCCTCTCTAGTGGTCAACCCTCTCTAGTGGTCAACCCTTTCTGGTAATCAATAGCGAGATAGTGTGTATTACTATGTATTAAATAATGAGCAGTCATTTGGGATGCAAGTTGATTATCAGATGTACTGATTCTGCACAGTCTAGTATCTCAAACATGCACACCGTTTTCGTGTGGTCTGTCTGGGACTAAGGGCCATTATGGTCTCTCCCCCCCAGCCTCAGGCCTGTCTGTCTGGGACGAAGGGCCATTAGGGTCTCTCCCCCCCAGCCTCAGGCCTGTCTGTCTGGGACTAAGGGCCATTATGGTCTCTCCCCCCCAGCCTCAGGCCTGTCTGTCTGGGACTAAGGGCCATTATGGTCTCTCCCCCCCAGCCTCAGGCCTGTCTGTCTGGGACTAAGGGCCATTATGGTCTCTCCCCCCCACCGCCTCAGGCCTGTCTGTCTGGGACTAAGGGCCATTATGGTCTCTCCCCCCAGCCTCAGGCCTGTCTGTCTGGGACTAAGGGCCATTATGGTCTCTCCCCCCAGCCTCAGGCCTGTCTGTCTGGGACTAAGGGCCATTATGGTCTCTCCCCCAGCCTCAGGCCTGTCTGTCTGGGACTAAGGGCCATTATGGTCTCTCCCCCAGCCTCAGGCCTGTCTGTCTGGGACTAAGGGCCATTATGGTCTCTCCCCCAGCCTCAGGCCTGTCTGTCTGGGACGAAGGACCATTATGGTCTCTCCCCCCAGCCTCAGGCCTGTCTGTCTGGGACTAAGGGCCATTATGGTCTCTCCCCCAGCCTCAGGCCTGTCTGTCTGGGACGAAGGGCCATTAGGGTCTCTCCCCCAGCCTCAGGCCTGTCTGTCTGGGACTAAGGGCCATTATGGTCTCTCCCCCCAGCCTCAGGCCTGTCTGTCTGGGACTAAGGGCCATTATGGTCTCTCCCCCAGCCTCAGGCCTGTCTGTCTGGGACTAAGGGCCATTATGGTCTCTCCCCCCCAGCCTCAGGCCTGTCTGTCTGGGACTAAGGGCCATTATGGTCTCTCCCCCCCAGCCTCAGGCCTGTCTGTCTGGGACGAAGGACCATTATGGTCTCTCCCCCCCAGCCTCAGGCCTGTCTGTCTGGGACGAAGGACCATTATGGTCTCTCCCCCCCAGCCTCAGGCCTGTCTGTCTGGGACGAAGGACCATTATGGTCTCTCCCCCCCAGCCTCAGGCCTGTCTGTCTGGGACGAAGGGCCATTAGGGTCTCTCCCCCCCAGCCTCAGGCCTGTCTGTCTGGGACGAAGGGCCATTAGGGTCTCTCCCCCCCAGCCTCAGGCCTGTCTGTCTGGGACGAAGGACCATTATGGTCTCTCCCCCCCAGCCTCAGGCCTGTCTGTCTGGGACGAAGGGCCATTAGGGTCTCTCCCCCCCAGCCTCAGGCCTGTCTGTCTGGGACGAAGTGCCATTAGGGTCTCTCCCCCCCAGCCTCAGGCCTGTCTGTCTGGGACGAAGGACCATTATGGTCTCTCCCCCCCAGCCTCAGGCCTGTCTGTCTGGGACGAAGGACCATTATGGTCTCTCCCCCCCAGCCTCAGGCCTGTCTGTCTGGGACGAAGGACCATTATGGTCTCTCCCCCCAGCCTCAGGCCTGTCTGTCTGGGACTAAGGGCCATTATGGTCTCTCCCCCCCAGCCTCAGGCCTGTCTGTCTGGGACTAAGGGCCATTATGGTCTCTCCCCCAGCCTCAGGCCTGTCTGTCTGGGACTAAGGGCCATTATGGTCTCTCCCCCCCAGCCTCAGGCCTGTCTGTCTGGGACGAAGGGCCATTATGGTCTCTCCCCCAGCCTCAGGCCTGTCTGTCTGGGACGACGGGCCATTATGGTCTCTCCCCCCAGCCTCAGGCCTGTCTGTCTGGGACTAAGGGCCATTATGGTCTCTCCCCCAGCCTCAGGCCTGTCTGTCTGGGACTAAGGGCCATTATGGTCTCTCCCCCAGCCTCAGGCCTGTCTGTCTGGGACGAAGGGCCATTATGGTCTCTCCCCCAGCCTCAGGCCTGTCTGTCTGGGACTAAGGGCCATTATGGTCTCTCCCCCAGCCTCAGGCCTGTCTGTCTGGGACTAAGGGCCATTATGGTCTCTCCCCAGCCTCAGGCCTGTCTGTCTGGGACTAAGGGCCATTATGGTCTCTCCCCCAGCCTCAGGCCTGTCTGTCTGGGACTAAGGGCCATTATGGTCTCTCCCCCCAGCCTCAGGCCTGTCTGTCTGGGACGAAGGGCCATTATGGTCTCTCCCCCCAGCCTCAGGCCTGTCTGTCTGGGACTAAGGACCATTATGGTCTCTCCCCCAGCCTCAGGCCTGTCTGTCTGGGACTAAGGGCCATTATGGTCTCTCCCCCAGCCTCAGGCCTGTCTGTCTGGGACTAAGGGCCATTATGGTCTCTCCCCCCAGTCTCAGGCCTGTCTGTCTGGGACTAAGGGCCATTATGGTCTCTCCCCCAGCCTCAGGCCTGTCTGTCTGGGACTAAGGGCCATTATGGTCTCTCCCCCCCAGCCTCAGGCCTGTCTGTCTGGGACTAAGGGCCATTATGGTCTCTCCCCCCCAGCCTCAGGCCTGTCTGTCTGGGACGAAGGGCCATTATGGTCTCTCCCCCCCAGCCTCAGGCCTGTCTGTCTGGGACTAAGGGCCATTATGGTCTCTCCCCCCCAGCCTCAGGCCTGTCTGTCTGGGACGAAGGGCCATTATGGTCTCTCCCCCCCAGCCTCAGGCCTGTCTGTCTGGGACGACGGGCCATTATGGTCTCTCCCCCCCAGCCTCAGGCCTGTCTGTCTGGGACGAAGGACCATTATGGTCTCTCCCCCCCAGCCTCAGGCCTGTCTGTCTGGGACGAAGGGCCATTAGGGTCTCTCCCCCCCAGCCTCAGGCCTGTCTGTCTGGGACGAAGGGCATTTATGGTCTCTCCCCCCCAGCCTCAGGCCTGTCTGTCTGGGACTAAGGGCCATTATGGTCTCTCCCCCCAGCCTCAGGCCTGTCTGTCTGGGACTAAGGGCCATTATGGTCTCTCCCCCAGCCTCAGGCCTGTCTGTCTGGGACTAAGGGCCATTATGGTCTCTCCCCCAGCCTCAGGCCTGTCTGTCTGGGACTAAGGGCCATTATGGTCTCTCCCCCCAGCCTCAGGCCTGTCTGTCTGGGACTAAGGGCCATTATGGTCTCTCTCCCCCAGCCTCAGGCCTGTCTGTCTGGGACTAAGGGCCATTATGGTCTCTCCCCCCAGCCTCAGGCCTGTCTGTCTGGGACGAAGGGCCATTATGGTCTCTCCCCCCAGCCTCAGGCCTGTCTGTCTGGGACTAAGGGCCATTATGGTCTCTCTCCCCCAGCCTCAGGCCTGTCTGTCTGGGACTAAGGGCCATTATGGTCTCTCCCCCAGCCTCAGGCCTGTCTGTCTGGGACTAAGGGCCATTATGGTCTCTCCCCCCCAGCCTCAGGCCTGTCTGTCTGGGACTAAGGGCCATTATGGTCTCTCCCCCCCAGCCTCAGGCCTGTCTGTCTGGGACTAAGGGCCATTATGGTCTCTCCCCCCAGCCTCAGGCCTGTCTGTCTGGGACTAAGGGCCATTATGGTCTCTCCCCCCCAGCCTCAGGCCTGTCTGTCTGGGACTAAGGGCCATTATGGTCTCTCCCCCCAGCCTCAGGCCTGTCTGTCTGGGACTAAGGGCCATTATGGTCTCTCCCCCCCAGCCTCAGGCCTGTCTGTCTGGGACTAAGGGCCATTATGGTCTCTCCCCGCCCAGCCTCAGGCCTGTCTGTCTGGGACTAAATCCTCAGGCCTGTCTGTCTGGGACTAAATCCTCGGGCCTGTCTGTCTGGGACTAAATCATTGTAATGATCCAGGCATCCATTTGGAGCCCTCCGGCCCTGCTCTGATTGGCTCAATACAGGTACATTCACATGGCTAACTACTCGGACTGGGATTGGGTCTCTGGGTGCAGGGTAGCCTGGGGCACCAGGGTAGCCTAGTGGTTAGAGCGTTGGACTAGTAACCGAAAGGTTGCAAGTTCGAATCCCCGAGCTGACAAGGTACAAATCTGTCGTTCTGTCCCTGAACAGGCAGTTAACCCACTGTTCCTAGGCCGTCATTGTAAATAAGAATTTGTTCTTAACTGACTTGCCTAGTTAAATAAAGGTAAAAAAAATTAAATAAAAATAAAAAATTAACAACAGACGGTCTGTATCTAATATCTCACCGGACAAGGCCTGAATCAGCCTGAGGGTTACAGCAGACATTCAACAACTGAAGGAAAATATATTGTGAAAGACTTACATTGATTTTTAGAGGTTTTTCTTTTTTTATGGAAAAAAACCCCCCAAAAAGCCTAAAAATGGTGGACATTCAATTGACTGTATTCCATCGTCTCTGTCAAGTCTACACTGGGTAGACATCACTAGAACAACAGGAAATTACTACAAAATATTACAATATTACTTATTTTATATTCATATTGTTATTTGATGACTTTATTAATTTTCTTTCCTTTAAAAAGTTAGCATCTTATCTCTGTTCAGACAGTAGTAGTCAATCAGTCAGACAATATTATCTCTGTTCAGACAGTAGCAGTCAATCAGTCAGACAATATTATCTCTGTTCAGACAGTAGCAGTCAGTCAGACAATATTATCTCTGTTCAGACAGTAGCAGTCAATCAGTCAGACAATATTATCTCTGTTCAGACAGTAGCAGTCAGTCAGTCAGACAATATTATCTCTGTTCAGACAGTAGCAGTCAGTCAGTCAGACAATATTATCTCTGTTCAGACAGTAGCAGTCAGTCAGACAATATTATCTCTGTTCTCCTCATAATGTACTGTCTTCAGTCATCATATTAATCTAGTCAGTCAGTCAGACAATATTATCTCTGTTCTCCTCATAATGTACTGTCTTCAGTCATCATATTTATCTAGTCAGTCAGTCAGACAATATTATCTCTGTTCTCATACTGTACTGTCTTCAGTCATCATATTTATCTAGTCAGTCAGTCAGTCAATATTATCTCTGTTCAGACAGTAGCAAACAGTCAGTCAGACAATATTATCTCTGTTCAGACAGTAGCAAACAGTCAGTCAGACAATATTATCTCTGTTCTCATACTGTACTGTCTTCAGTCATCATATTTATCTAGTCAGTCAGTCAGACAATATTATCTCTGTTCTCCTCATACTGTACTGTCTTCAGTCATCATATTTATCTAGTCAGTCAGTCAGACAATATTATCTCTGTTCTCCTCATAATGTACTGTCTTCAGTCATCATATTTATCTAGTCAGTCAGTCAGACAATATTATCTCTGTTCAGACAGTAGCAAACAGTCAGTCAGACAATATTATCTCTGTTCTCATACTGTACTGTCTTCAGTCATCATATTTATCTAGTCAGTCAGACAGACAATATTATCTCTGTTCTCCTCATAATGTACTGTCTTCAGTCATCATATTTATCTAGTCAGTCAGACAATATTATCTCTGTTCTCCTCATACTGTACTGTCTTCAGTCATCATATTTATCTAGTCAGTCAGTCAGACAATATTATCTCTGTTCAGACAGTAGCAAACAGTCAGTCAGACAATATTATCTCTGTTCAGACAGTAGCAAACAGTCAGTCAGACAATATTATCTCTGTTCAGACAGTAGCAAACAGTCAGTCAGACAATATTATCTCTGTTCTCATACTGTACTGTCTTCAGTCATCATATTTATCTAGTCAGTCAGTCAGACAATATTATCTCTGTTCAGACAGTAGCAAACAGTCAGTCAGACAATATTATCTCTGTTCAGACAGTAGCAAACAGTCAGTCAGACAATATTATCTCTGTTCAGACAGTAGCAAACAGTCAGTCAGACAATATTATCTCTGTTCTCATACTGTACTGTCTTCAGTCATCATATTTATCTAGTCAGTCAGTCAGACAATATTATCTCTGTTCTCCTCATAATGTACTGTCTTCAGTCATCATATTTATCTAGTCAGTCAGACAATATTATCTCTGTTCTCCTCATACTGTACTGTCTTCAGTCATCATATTTATCTAGTCAGTCAGTCAGACAATATTATCTCTGTTCTCATACTGTACTGTCTTCAGTCATCATATTTATCTAGTCAGTCAGTCAGACAATATTATCTCTGTTCTCATATTGTACTGTGTTCAGTCATCATATGTATCTAGTCAGTCAGTCAGACAATATTATCTCTGTTCTCATACTGTACTGTGTTCAGTCATCATATGTATCTAGTCAGTCAGTCAGACAATATTATCTCTGTTCTCATACTGTACGGTGTTCAAGCTAGGCTGCCTAAGTATGCTACAGAGTTGTCTGACTAAATCGTTTGACTCGTTCTTCAAAATAGATAGGAGGTAAACATTCAGGAAGTGTATCTGTACCTCTCGTTGTTGTGTTGTGTACATTCCACCCTCGCGAGGTCTGAGTGTATCTGATCTAATGTACCAGGTGTACAAGCGTATCTCTGTGAGTCGCTGACCCAACGGCAGGAAGTCAAGAGACAAACTTCGGCGGGTGAAACCTCTCGAAGGCAGAAAAAAAAATGGATTTATGGTCATTGTAGTTAATTACCGCGTTTCTGCCATGAACTACGTTGAATATTTGCTAAAATGAAAACTACAACTCCCTTCGGCCCAGCGTCCCACATAAGTTCTTGACTTGAATTCTCTCTAGAGAATAACCAGTCGACCAGTCTGTAATTAACAGATCTGAGGACCAGTCTGTAATTAACAGATCTGAGGACCAGTCTGTAATTAATAGATCAGAGGACCAGTCTGTAATTAATAGATCAGAGGACCAGTCTGTAATTAACAGATCTGAGGACCAGTCTGTAATTAACAGATCTGAGGACCAGTCTGTAATTAACAGATCAGAGGACCAGTCTGTAATTAACAGATCTGAGGACCAGTCTGTAATTAACAGATCTGAGGACCAGTCTGTAATTAACGGACCAGTCTGTAATTAATAGATCAGAGGACCAGTCTGTAATTAACAGATCTGAGGACCAGTCTGTAATTAACAGATCTGAGGACCAGTCTGTAATTAACAGATCAGAGGACCAGTCTGTAATTAACAGATCAGAGGACCAGTCTGTAATTAATAGATCTGAGGACCAGTCTGTAATTAACAGATCAGAGGACCAGTCTGTAATTAATAGATCTGAGGACCAGTCTGTAATTAACAGATCAGAGGACCAGTCTGTAATTAACAGATCAGAGGACCAGTCTGTAATTAACAGATCTGAGGACCAGTCTGTAATTAACAGATCTGAGGACCAGTCTGTAATTAACAGATCAGAGGACCAGTCTGTAATTAACAGATCTGAGTACCTGTCTGTAATTAACAGATCAGAGGACCAGTCTGTAATTAACAGATCTGAGGACCAGTCTGTAATTAACAGATCTGAGGACCAGTCTGTAATTAACAGATCTGAGGACCAGTCTGTAATTAACAGATCTGAGGACCAGTCTGTAATTAACAGATCTGAGGACCAGTCTGTAATGAATAGATCAGAGGACCAGTCTGTAATGAATAGATCAGAGGACCAGTCTGTAATTAATAGATCTGAGGACCAGTCTGTAATTAATAGATCAGAGGACCAGTCTGTAATTAACAGATCTGAGGACCAGTCTGTAATTAATAGATCTGAGGACCAGTCTGTAATTAACAGATCTGAGGACCAGTCTGTAATTAACAGATCTGAGGACCAGTCTGTAATTAATAGATCAGAGGACCAGTCTGTAATGAATAGATCAGAGGACCAGTCTGTAATTAACGGACCAGTCTGTAATTAATAGATCTGAGGACCAGTCTGTAATGAATAGATCTGAGGACCAGTCTGTAATTAACGGACCAGTCTGTAATTAATAGATCTGAGGACCAGTCTGTAATTAACAGATCTGAGGACCAGTCTGTAATTAATAGATCTGAGGACCAGTCTGTAATGAATAGATCTGAGGACCAGTCTGTAATTAACAGATCTGAGGACCAGTCTGTAATTAACAGATCTGAGGACCAGTCTGTAATTAACGGACCAGTCTGTAATTAATAGATCTGAGGACCAGTCTGTAATTAACAGATCAGAGGACCAGTCTGTAATTAACAGATCTGAGGACCAGTCTGTAATTAACGGACCAGTCTGTAATTAACAGATCAGAGGACCAGTCTGTAATTAACAGATCTGAGGACCAGTCTGTAATTAACAGATCAGAGGACCAGTCTGTAATTAATAGATCAGAGGACCAGTCTGTAATTAACAGATCTGAGGACCAGTCTGTAATTAAAGGACCAGTCTGTAATTAATAGATCAGAGGACCAGTCTGTAATTAACGGACCAGTCTGTAATTAACAGATCTGAGGACCAGTCTGTAATTAAAGGACCAGTCTGTAATTAATAGATCAGAGGACCAGTCTGTAATTAACAGATCAGAGGACCAGTCTGTAATTAACGGACCAGTCTGTAATTAACGGACCAGAGGACCAGTCTGTAATTAACAGATCAGAGGACCAGTCTGTAATTAACAGATCAGAGGACCAGTCTGTAATTAACGGACCAGTCTGTAATTAACAGATCAGAGGACCAGTCTGTAATTAACAGATCAGAGGACCAGTCTGTAATTAACAGATCTGAGGACCAGTCTGTAATTAATAGATCAGAGGACCAGTCTGTAATTAACAGATCAGAGGACCAGTCTGTAATTAACAGATCAGAGGACCAGTCTGTAATTAACGGACCAGTCTGTAATGAATAGATCAGAGGACCAGTCTGTAATTAACAGATCAGAGGACCAGTCTGTAATTAACAGATCTGAGGACCAGTCTGTAATTAATAGATCAGAGGACCAGTCTGTAATTAACAGATCAGAGGACCAGTCTGTAATTAACAGATCAGAGGACCAGTCTGTAATTAACAGATCTGAGGACCAGTCTGTAATTAATAGATCTAATGACCAGTCTGTAATTAATAGATCAGAGGACCAGTCTGTAATTAACAGATCTGAGGACCAGTCTGTAATTAATAGATCTAATGACCAGTCTGTAATTAACAGATCAGAGGACCAGTCTGTAATTAACAGATCAGAGGACCAGTCTGTAATTAACAGATCAGAGGACCAGTCTGTAATTAATAGATCTGAGGACCAGTCTGTAATTAACAGATCTGAGGACCAGTCTGTAATTAACAGATCAGAGGACCAGTCTGTAATTAACAGATCAGAGGACCAGTCTGTAATTAACAGATCTGAGGACCAGTCTGTAATTAACAGATCAGAGGACCAGTCTGTAATTAACAGATCTGAGGACCAGTCTGTAATTAACAGATCTGAGGACCAGTCTGTAATTAACAGATCAGAGGACCAGTCTGTAATTAACAGATCAGAGGACCAGTCTGTAATTAACAGATCTGAGGACCAGTCTGTAATTAACAGATCAGAGGACCAGTCTGTAATTAACAGATCTGAGGACCAGTCTGTAATTAAAGGACCAGTCTGTAATTAATAGATCAGAGGACCAGTCTGTAATTAACGGACCAGTCTGTAATTAACAGATCTGAGGACCAGTCTGTAATTAAAGGACCAGTCTGTAATTAATAGATCAGAGGACCAGTCTGTAATTAACAGATCAGAGGACCAGTCTGTAATTAACGGACCAGTCTGTAATTAACGGACCAGAGGACCAGTCTGTAATTAACAGATCAGAGGACCAGTCTGTAATTAACAGATCAGAGGACCAGTCTGTAATTAACGGACCAGTCTGTAATTAACAGATCAGAGGACCAGTCTGTAATTAACAGATCAGAGGACCAGTCTGTAATTAACGGACCAGTCTGTAATTAACAGATCAGAGGACCAGTCTGTAATTAACAGATCAGAGGACCAGTCTGTAATTAACGGACCAGTCTGTAATTAACAGATCAGAGGACCAGTCTGTAATTAACAGATCAGAGGACCAGTCTGTAATTAACAGATCTGAGGACCAGTCTGTAATTAATAGATCAGAGGACCAGTCTGTAATTAACAGATCAGAGGACCAGTCTGTAATTAACAGATCAGAGGACCAGTCTGTAATTAACAGATCTGAGGACCAGTCTGTAATTAATAGATCTAATGACCAGTCTGTAATTAATAGATCAGAGGACCAGTCTGTAATTAACAGATCTGAGGACCAGTCTGTAATTAATAGATCTAATGACCAGTCTGTAATTAACAGATCAGAGGACCAGTCTGTAATTAACAGATCAGAGGACCAGTCTGTAATTAACAGATCAGAGGACCAGTCTGTAATTAATAGATCTGAGGACCAGTCTGTAATTAACAGATCAGAGGACCAGTCTGTAATTAACAGATCAGAGGACCAGTCTGTAATTAACAGATCTGAGGACCAGTCTGTAATTAACAGATCAGAGGACCAGTCTGTAATTAACAGATCTGAGGACCAGTCTGTAATTAACAGATCAGAGGACCAGTCTGTAATTAACGGACCAGTCTGTAATTAACAGATCTGAGGACCAGTCTGTAATTAACGGACCAGTCTGTAATTAACAGATCAGAGGACCAGTCTGTAATTAACGGACCAGTCTGTAATTAACAGATCTGAGGACCAGTCTGTAATTAACAGATCTGAGGACCAGTCTGTAATTAACAGATCTGAGGACCAGTCTGTAATTAACGGACCAGTCTGTAATTAACAGATCAGAGGACCAGTCTGTAATTAATAGATCAGAGGACCAGTCTGTAATTAACAGATCTGAGGACCAGTCTGTAATTAACAGATCTGAGGACCAGTCTGTAATTAACAGATCAGAGGACCAGTCTGTAATTAACGGACCAGTCTGTAATTAACAGATCTGAGGACCAGTCTGTAATTAACAGATCTGAGGACCAGTCTGTAATTAACAGATCTGAGGACCAGTCTGTAATTAACAGATCAGAGGACCAGTCTGTAATTAACAGATCTGAGGACCAGTCTGTAATTAACGGACCAGTCTGTAATTAACAGATCAGAGGACCAGTCTGTGATTAACAGATCAGAGGACCAGTCTGTAATTAACAGATCTGAGGACCAGTCTGTAATGAACAGATCTGAGGACCAGTCTGTAATTAATAGATCTGAGGACCAGTCTGTAATTAATAGATCAGAGGACCAGTCTGTAATGAATAGATCAGAGGACCAGTCTGTAATTAACAGATCTGAGGACCAGTCTGTAATTAACAGATCAGAGGACCAGTCTGTAATTAACAGATCAGAGGACCAGTCTGTAATTAACAGATCTGAGGACCAGTCTGTAATGAATAGATCTGAGGACCAGTCTGTAATTAACAGATCTGAGGACCAGTCTGTAATTAACAGATCAGAGGACCAGTCTGTAATTAACAGATCAGAGGACCAGTCTGTAATTAACAGATCAGAGGACCAGTCTGTAATGAATAGATCAGAGGACCAGTCTGTAATTAACAGATCTGAGGACCAGTCTGTAATTAACAGATCAGAGGACCAGTCTGTAATTAACAGATCTGAGGACCAGTCTGTAATTAACAGATCAGAGGACCAGTCTGTAATTAACAGATCTGAGGACCAGTCTGTAATTAACAGATCAGAGGACCAGTCTGTAATTAACAGATCAGAGGACCAGTCTGTAATTAACAGATCAGAGGACCAGTCTGTAATTAACAGATCTGAGGACCTGTCTGTAATTAACAGATCAGAGGACCAGTCTGTAATTAACAGATCTGAGGACCAGTCTGTAATTAACAGATCAGAGGACCAGTCTGTAATTAATAGATCCGAGGACCAGCCGATGTGAGTAAGACCTGTAAACAGGTCAACATTCACAAGGCCGCAGGGCCAGACGGATTACCAGGACGTGTACTCCGAGCATACGCTGACCAACTGGCAAGTGTCTTCACTGACATTTTCAAACAGTCCCTGACGGACGGAGTCTGTAATATCAACATGTTTCAAGCAGACCACCATAATCCATGTGCCCAAGAACATTAAGGCAACCTGCCTAAATGACTACCGACCCGTAGCACTCACGTCTCTAGCCATGAAGTGCTTTGAAAGGCTGGCCATGGCTCACATCAACACCATTGTCCCAGAAACCCTAGACCCACTCCAATTTGCATACCGCCCAAACAGATCCACCCATGATGCAATCTCCATCGCACTCCACACTGCCCTTTCCCACCAGAACTAAAGAATGCTGTTCATTGACTACAGCTCAACACCAGTGCCCTCAAAGCTCATCACTAAGCTAAGGATCCTGGGGCTAAACACCTCCCTCTGCAACTGGATCCTGGACTTCCTGACGGGCCGCCCCCAGGTGGTAAGGGTAGGTAACAACGCATCCGTCACGCTGATCCTTAACACGGGGGCAACCTCAGGGGTGTGTGCTCAGTCCCCTCCTGTACTCCCTGTTCACCCACGACTGCGTGACCATGCACGCCTCCAACTCAATCATCAAGTTTGCAGATGACACAACAGTAGTGGGATTTATTACCAAAAAACGACGAGACAGCTTTCAGGGAGTTGGTGTCAGGAAAATAACCTCTCACTCAATGTCAACAAAACAGCCCTCGTTATAAAATAAGGCCCAGTCCCTCATCCGTTATTACTAAACATCATCATCATTAAAGAGCCTACCTAAAAGATGACATGAATCTCTCTCTCTCAAATGTAATGTAAATGTAAACAGAACACTTCGACACACTGAAGCCCTGGTGAGGATGAAATGTATCCTTTCGAGTTCCGTCACGGTGTTCCGATGTTCCGATGTTCCGAGGCCTTCTGACAAACCCTGTCAAATGTCGCTAGGGGTTTATTGACTGGGCTTTACCCCACCAAACAGGCACTGCATTATACAAATCACCAGCTTTACCGTGCGTGATGTTTCTCTTTAGCTGATGAATGAATACTTGGGATGAGGAAGAAGGCTATTCGAGCTGCAGTTCTATATCGGTGTCATATAACGGTCAGCGGTTCCAGGTATTTGCTATCTCTGCTTTCTATTGCAGCCTTCTATCTAAAGGTTCATTTAGCCAACCGGCCGCTCTTCTATCTAAAGGTTCATTTAGCCAACCGGCCGCTCTTCTATCTAAAGGTTAATTTAGCCAACCGGCCGCTCTTCTATCTAAAGGTTCATTTAGCCAACCGGCCGCTCTTCTATCTAAAGGTTCATTTAGCCAACCGGCCACTCTTCTATCTAAAGGTCAATTTAGCCAACCGGCCGCTCTTCTATCTAAAGGTTCATTTAGCCAACCGGTCGCTCTTCTATCTAAAGGTCCATTTAGCCAAACGGCCGCTCTTCTATCTAAAGGTTCATTTAGCCAACCGGCCACTCTTCTATCTAAAGGTTCATTTAGCCAACCGGCCGCTCTTCTATCTAAAGGTTCATTTAGCCAACCAGCCGCTCTTCTATGTAAAGGTTCATTTAGCCAACCGGCCGCTCTTCTATCTAAAGGTTAATTTAGCCAACCGGCCGCTCTTCTATCTAAAGGTTCATTTAGCCAACCGGCCGCTCTTCTATCTAATGGTCCATTTAGACAACCGGCCGCTCTTCTATCTAAAGGTCCATTTAGCCAACCGGCCGCTCTCCTATCGAAAGGTTCATTTAGCCAACCGGCCGCTCTTCTATCTAAAGATTCATTTAGCCAACCGGCCGCTCTTCTATCTAAAGGTTAATTTAGCCAACCGGCCGCTCTTCTATCTAAAGGTTCATTTAGCCAACCGACCGCTATTCTATCTAAAGGTTCATTTAGCCAACCGGCCGCTCTTCTATCTAAAGGTCCATTTAGCCAACCGGCCGCTCTTCTATCTAAAGGTTAATTTAGCCAACCGGCCGCTCTTCTATCTAAAGGTTCATTTAGCCAACCGGTCGCTCTTCTATCTAAAGATTCATTTAGCCAACCAGGTGCTCTTCTATCTAAAG